>NC_088414.1:16449295-16660164 GCF_034236695.1 Oncorhynchus nerka | reverse complement strand
CTAGCTTGGAAGGACGGTACCGTGCAGTACCGAAGAGCCCTTACTGCTGCTCGATCATCCTATTTTTCTAACTTAATTGAGGAAAATAAGAACAATCCGAAATTCCTTTTTGATACTGTCGCAAAGCTAACTAAAAAGCAGCATTCCCCAAGAGAGGATGACTTTCACTTTAGCAGTGATAAATTCATGAACTTCTTTGAGGAAAAGATTATGATTATTAGAAAGCAAATTACGGACTCCTCTTTAAACCTGCGTATTCCTCCAAACCTCAGTTGTCCTGAGTCTGCACAACTCTGCCAGGACCTAGGATCAAGAGAGACGCTCAAGTCTTTTAGTACTATATCTCTTGACACAATGATGAAAATAATCATGGCCTCTAAACCTTCAAGCTGCATACTGGACCCTATTCCAACTAAACTACTGAAAGAGCTGCTTCCTGTGCTTGGCCCTCCTATGTTGAACATAATAAACGGCTCTCTATCCACTGGATGTGTACCAAACTCACTAAAAGTGGCAGTAATAAAGCCTCTCTTGAAAAAGCCAAACCTTGACCCAGAAAATATAAAAAACTATCGGCCTATATCGAATCTTCCATTCCTCTCAAAAATTTTAGAGAAGGCTGTTGCGCAGCAACTCACTGCCTTCCTGAAGACAAACAATGTATACGAAATGCTTCAGTCTGGTTTTAGACCCCATCATAGCACTGAGACGGCACTTGTGAAGGTGGTAAATGACATTTTAATGGCAACGGACCGAGGCTCTGCATCTGTCCTCGTGCTCCTAGACCTTAGTGCTGCTTTTGATACCATCGATCACCACATTCTTTTGGAGAGATTGGAAACCCAAATTGGTCTACACGGACATGTTCTGGCCTGGTTTAGATCTTATCTGTCGGAAAGATATCAGTTTGTCTCTGTGAATGGTTTGTCCTCTGACAAATCAACTGTAAATTTCGGTGTTCCTCAAGGTTCTGTTTTAGGACCACTATTGTTTTCACTATATATTTTACCTCTTGGGGATGTTATTCGAAAACATAATGTAAACTTTCACTGCTATGCGGATGACACACAGCTGTACATTTCAATGAAACATGGTGAAGCCCCAAAATTGCCCTCGCTAGAAGCATGTGTTTCAGACATAAGGAAGTGGATGGCTGCAAACTTTCTACTATTAAACTCGGACAAAACAGAGATGCTTGTTCTAGGTCCCAAGAAACAAAGAGATCTTCTGTTGAATCTGACAATTAATCTTAATGGTTGTACAGTCGTCTCAAATAAAACTGTGAAGGACCTCGGCGTTACTCTGGACCCTGATCTCTCTTTTGAAGAACATATCAAGACCATTTCGAGGACAGCTTTTTTCCATCTACGTAACATTGCAAAAATCAGAAACTTTCTGTCCAAAAATGATGCAGAAAAATTAATCCATGCTTTTGTCACTTCTAGGTTAGACTACTGCAATGCTCTATTTTCCGGCTACCCGGATAAAGCACTAAATAAACTTCAGTTAGTGCTGAATACGGCTGCTAGAATCCTGACTAGAACCAAAAAATTTGATCATATTACTCCAGTGCTAGCCTCTCTACACTGGCTTCCTGTCAAAGCAAGGGCTGATTTCAAGGTTTTACTGCTAACCTACAAAGCATTACATGGGCTTGCTCCTACCTATCTCTCTGATTTGGTCCTGCCGTACATACCTACACGTACGCTACGGTCACAAGACGCAGGCCTCCTAATTGTCCCTAGAATTTCTAAGCAAACAGCTGGAGGCAGGGCTTTCTCCTATAGAGCTCCATTTTTATGGAACGGTCTGCCTACCCATGTCAGAGACGCAAACTCGGTCTCAACCTTTAAGTCTTTACTGAAGACTCATCTCTTCAGTGGGTCATATGATTGAGTGTAGTCTGGCCCAGGAGTGGGAAGGTGAACGGAAAGGCTCTGGAGCAACGAACCGCCCTTGCTGTCTCTGCCTGGCAGATTCCCCTCTTTCCACTGGGATTCTCTGCCTCTACCCTGTTACGGGGCTGAGTCACTGGCTTACTGGGGCTCTCTCATGCCGTCCCTGGGGGTGCGTCACCTGGGTGGGTTGATTCACTGTTGTGGTAGGCCTGTCTGGGTTGGCGCCCCCCTTGGGTTGTGCCGTGGCGGAGATCTTTGTGGGCTATACTCGGCCTTGTCTCAGGATGGTAAGTTGGTGGTTGAAGATATCCCTCTAGTGGTGTGGGGGCTGTGCTTTGGCAAAGTGGGTGGGGTTATATCCTTCCTGTTTGGCCCTGTCCGGGGTGTCCTCGGATGGGGCCACAGTGTCTCCTGACCCCTCCTGTCTCAGCCTCCAGTATTTATGCTGCATTAGTTTATGTGTCGGGGCTAGGGTCAGTTTGTTATATCTGGAGTACTTCTCCTGTCCTATTCGGTGTCCTGTGTGAATCTAAGTGTGCGTTCTCTAATTCTCTCCTTCTCTCTTTCTTTCTCTCTCTCGGAGGACCTGAGCCCTAGGACCATGCCCCAGGACTACCTGACATGATGACTCCTTGCTGTCCCCAGTCCACCTGGCCATGCTGCTGCTCCAGTTTCAACTGGCCTGGGCCCTAGGACCATGTCCCAGGACTACCTGACATGATGACTCCTTGCTGTCCCCAGTCCACCTGGCCATGCTGCTGCTCCAGTTTCAACTGTTCTGCCTTACTATTATTCAACCATGCTGGTCATTTATGAACATTTGAACATCTTGGCCACGTTCTGTTATAATCTCCACCCGGCACAGCCAGAAGAGGACTGGCTACCCCACATATGCTCTCTCTAATTCTCTCTTTCTTTCTCTCTCTCGGAGGACCTGAGCCCTAGGACCGTGCCCCAGGACTACCTGACATGATGACTCCTTGCTGTCCCCAGTCCACCTGACTGTGCTGCTGCTCCAGTTTCAACTGTTCTGCCTTATTATTATTCGACCATGCTGGTCATTTATGAACATTTGAACATCTTGGTCATGTTCTGTTATAATCTCTACCCGGCACAGCCAGAAGAGGACTGGCCACCCCACATAGCCTGGTTCCTCTCTAGGTTTCTTCCTAGGTTTTGGCCTTTCTAGGGAGTTTTTCCTAGCCACCGTGCTTTTACACCTGCATTGTTTGCTGTTTGGGGTTTTAGGCTGGGTTTCTGTACAGCACTTTGAGATATCAGCTGATGTACGAAGGGCTATATAAATAAATTTGATTTGATTTGATTTGGAAGACTGATGGAGCATTCACCATCCCGTACGGCATGACGAGGTACTCATAATGCCCTGAGGTAGTACTGAATGCCGTCTTCCACTCGTCTCCCTCCTGGATACGCACCAGGTTGTAAGCGCTCCTGAGATCTAGTTTGGTGAAGAAGCGCGCCCCGTGCATTGACTCAATCGCTGTGGCTATGAGAGGTAGCGGGTACCTCACAGTGATCTGCTTTAGGCCGATAGTCAATACACGGGCGCAGACCTCCCTCCTTCTTCTTCACAAAAAAGAAACTTGAGGAGGCGGGTGAAGTGGAGGACCGAATGAACCCATGACGGAGGGATTCGGAGACATATGTTTCCATAGCTGCCATCTCCGCCTGTGACAGGGGATACACGTGACTCCTGGGAAGTGTGGCGTCTACCAGGAGATTTATCGCACAATCCCCCCCACGATGGGGTGGTAATTGAGTCGCCTTCTTTTTGGAGAAGGCGAAAGCCAAATCGGCATAATCGGTGGGAATGCGCACGGTGGAGACCTGGTCTGGACTTTCCACTGTTGTAGCACCCATGAAAACCCCTAAACATCTCCCCGAGCACTCTCGCGACCACCCCGGGAGAGCCCATTGTTGCCAAGTAACAGTGGGGTCATGACAGGTTAACCAGGGTAGGCCTAGCACCACGCGAAACGCAGAAGAGTCAATGAGGAAGAGACAGATTCTCTCCTTCTGACCTGCGTCACCATGCCCAGGGGAGCGGTGGCCTCCCTAATCTACCCTGACCCTAATGGTCGACTATCTAAGGCGTGAACTGGGAAGGGCATAGCCACTGGACTAATGGGGATCCTAAACTATGGGCGAATGATCTGTCTATAAAATTCCCAGCCGCGCCTGAATCGATGAGCGCCTTATGCTGGGAATATGGGGAAAACTCAGGAAAAGTAACATACAAAAACATGTGTGCAACAAAGGGCTTTGGGTGAGAATGGTGCCGGCTCACCTGGGGTGACGCCAGAGTACCCTGCCTGCTGCCTCGACCCCCAGAGGAACAACCCGGCACCGACCGGCAGTGTGACCTCTGCGGCCACAGATGGTGCACCCGAAGGGACCTCCTCCGGTCTCCCTGTGCGCAGCACCTCCCAGCTCCATGGGCATCGGAGAGGGAGTAGTGGGGGAAGGAACTGACAGACCCCGCTCTGAACGTCCGCGGGTAGCCAGCAGGTTATCCAGCCGAATGGACAGGTCCAACAGCTGGTCAAAGGTGAGGGTGGTAATCCCTGCAGGCCAACTCCCGACAGACTTCCTCGCGCAAACTGCAGCGATAGTGGTCCCTGTTGTTCCATCCCGCACCGGCAGCCAGGGTCCGAAAGTCCATTGCGAACTCCTGCCCGCTCCTCGTCCCCTGCCTCAGGTGCAAGAGACGTTCACCCGCCGCTCTACCCTCGGGCTGGTGGTCGAAAACTGCCCGGAATCGGCGGGTAAAATCCTCAAAGTGGTCCAGCACCGCATCTCCTTCTCCCCACACAGCGTTGACCCACTCCAGGGCTTTCCCCGAGAGGCACGAGACGAGGGCTGACACCCTCGGAGCCGGGTGGACGGTCGCCAGATATAAATCCAGCTGCAGCAGGAAACCCTGGCAGCGTGCGGCCATCCCATCGTACTCCCTGGGAAGTGCGAGACGAATCCCACTGGAACCGGGTGTGGAGGGGGTGAGTAGTGGAGAGCCCTGTTATGCTGGTGGGGGCGCTGGAGGGACTCTCTGTCTCTCCCAGCGATCCATTGTCTGGATGACGCTGTCCATGGTGGCGCCAAGATGGTGAATCAACACCCTGTGCTCCCGGACGCGCTTCTCGACTCCGCTATCAGAGGTACCTGCCCCTGCTGACTCCATACTCGGGTGTGGAATTCTGTAAGGTATGCGTAACTGGCTGCAGGGAAGTCAGGCGCAGGAGACCCGAATTGGATAGCAAATGGAGCCCTCTATTACGGCGAACAGACACACGGCACTAAGAACAATAAACAAATACGGGTTGACAAACCAGTCTGACGTACACATACACGTAACAACAAACAATTCCACGCACAGACATGGGGGGAACAGAGGGTTAAATACACGTCAAATAATGAGGGAATGTTAACCAGGTGTGTGGGAAAACAAGACAAAACAAATGGAAAATGAAAAGTGGATCGGCGATGGCTAGAAGACCGGTAACTTCGACCACCGAACAAGGAGAGGAACCGACTTCGGCGGAAGTCGTGACAATAGGCATCACTAGTTGGCAAACAATCAAATGAAACACACTGAGCTTTTCTAACAGATAAAGAAGCAAAAGTTGTACAACTTGGCTGACATTCTGCATAACCGTACAACATTGACTTAAGAGTAATGTTGATGAACTAGTGGATTGTGGATTAATGTTGACAGAAAAGATAGACCTCCATACCGAAGGATATCCATACTTAACTGGTTGATTGACTACAGCTGTGTGATCAATGTGTCATAACTGCAAATACAGCTATGTACTTTACATTTTAATTGCACTAACATCTCTTGGTTTTTGAGATATTCTCATCATTGCACCATCAAGAGTTTTGTCCTTGTAGCCTCTCATTTTGAATGTATCTGTAATGTTTTTTAGCATTGCTGTCAAAATCTGTCTAATGGCCACAGATTTGTTTTACCCTGCATAACTGGCTATGTGGTAGACCATTCTTGAGGGGAAGAGGATGCATACTATCCGCACATAGCAAGGTGTTGCGGTCTGTGGGCTTTGTGTATAAGTCTGTGTGTAATGCATAATTTTCTTTGATGATCCATAAGTCCAGGTACTTTATTTTTATCTCATCAGTCTGCATGGTGAATTTGAGGTATTCAGAGTTGTCATTTAGTAAATCAAATCAAATCAAATTTTATTTGTCACATACACATGGTTAGCAGATGTTAATGCGAGTGTAGCGAAATGCTTGTGCTTCTAGTTCCGACAATGCAGTGATAACCAACAAGTAATCTAACTAACAATTCCAAAACTACTGTCTTATACACAGTGTAAGGGGATAAAGAATATGTACATAAGGATATATGAATGAGTGATGGTACAGAGCAGCATACAGTAGATGGTATCGAGTACAGTATATACATATGAGATGAGTATGTAAACAAAGTGCATAGTTAAAGTGGCTAGTGATACATGTATTACATAAGGATGCAGTCGATGATGTAGTGTACAGTATATACGTATGCATATGAGATTAATAATGTAGGGTAAGTAACATTATATAAGGTAGCATTGTTTAAAGTGGCTAGTGATATATTTACATCATTTCCCATCAATTCCCATTATTAAAGTGGCTGGAGTTGGGTCAGTGTCAATGACAGTGTGTTGGCAGCAGCCACTCAATGTTAGTGGTGGCTGTTTAACAGTCTGATGGCCTTGAGATAGAAGCTGTTTTTCAGTCTCTCGGTCCCAGCTTTGATGCACCTGTACTGACCTCGCCGTCTGGATGATAGCGGGGTGAACAGGCAGTGGTTCGGGTGGTTGATGTCCTTGATGATCTTTATGGCCTTCCTGTAACATCGGGTGGTGTAGGTGTCCTGGAGGGCAGGTAGTTTGCCCCCGGTGATGCGTTGTGCAGACCTCACTACCCTCTGGAGAGCCTTACGGTTGAGGGCGGAGCAGTTGCCGTACCAGGCGGTGATACAGCCCGCCAGGATGCTCTCGATTGACTGCCACATGCCTCTTGTGTCTGAGCCGTTGAATTGAGATTCTACTTTGTCTCTGTACTGACGCTTAGCTTGTTTAATAGCCTTGCGGAGGGAATAGCTGCACTGTTTGTATTCGGTCATGTTGCCAGTAGAGTTTGGAATTAATTTAGTTCCTGCTGACTTCCTTCCCAGAGCACAAAGACATCATCTATTTGTCTCTTCCATAGGATGATTTTAGAAAGCATGGGGTGTGTTTCTGTTTTGTACAGGAGTGCTTCTTCAAATTGTCCCAAATACAGGTTTGCATAGTTGGGGGAAAAGGGGGAGCCCATGGCTACACCCCAAATTTTGAAAGAAAAAGTCTATGAAGTAGTTATTGGATAATACCAGTTCAGTAAGTTGTAAGATGCATTAATTGTATGGAGCAAGGGTAGAGTCTCTCTGCTGAAGGAAGTGTTGTAGTGCCTGCAAGCCTCCAGTGTGTGGGATGTTAGTGTACAAGCTCTCTACATCAAAAGCGGCCAGCAGTGTGCCCTCTTGTATCCTTCCTAAGCCCTCTATCAATGAGATAATGTGACTAGTGTCTTTGACATAAAATGGGAGATTCTCAACCATCAGATTAATGTGGTAATCCACAAATGTAGAAATGTTGGATGTCACAGAGTCGATTGCTGCTACAATGGGTCTACCTGGAGGAGACACTTGTTTGTGTAATTTAGTGACTGTATAGAAAGTTGGTATCTTGGGAAATTTCACACATATAAATTCATCTTCTTTTTTGGTGATTTGTCCTGATTCCAAACAGCTTCCACTGTGGATGAGATCTTATGCTGGAATTCTAGGGTAGGGTCATAATTCAGTTTGCGATAGAAGTCACCTTTAGATAGTTGTCGGCAACATTCATTCACATAGTCACATTTGTTTTGTATACCAAATTCCTCTTTGTCACATTTTTTTTATGATAATCTGTAACGCTCCGGGTGTCGTGGGTGTGGAGTCAGACGCAGGAAACAGAGAGTGCGATGCTGTGCTCTTTAATGCACCAAAACGCAACACAGTGTGCTCACAACCAAAAATACACGACCAGGAACAAACACGTTCCTCTACTACCAAACAGAAGGTCACAATAATGAATCCCGCACAAAGAACCAGGCGGGCCGGCTGAATAATAAAGCCTCCCTAATTATACCCAACACAAAACAGGTGTACTCAATAAACACATAAGGAGGGGGAGGAAAGAATCAGTGGCAGCTAGTAGGCCGGCGACGACGACCGCCGAGCGCCACCCGAACGTGAAGGGGAGCCACCTTCGGTCGGAGTCGTGACATAATCGAAGGCTCTGACTAAGTCCTTAAGAGCCATTCTCTCGTCTCTACTCAGGTTATCATAGGATTTCTGTTTCTGTTTGTCTTTCAGTAGGTCACCTACATAATCTTTAACAATCCTACAGAAGGTTTCTATGGACGCATTGCTTTTTGCTCTAAATGTGGTTCTCTCAGAGTTCTCAGGTACCTCATCTGGGTTAATGGCTCCATCTCCTTATTGACTCACGGTAGGACATGTAAGTCTATTGATTAGCATTGTAGACCTATGTATACATCTCACTGAGGATGAAATTTCAAGTGGAGTCATGTAAATTTCACTGTTATCAAAGAACTCTCAGATTACGGAAAAACTTGAATAGATCTATCTGGAAGTCAAAGTCATTAATGTATGCAGTAGGGATGCAACGGTACAGTGGGCCCATGGTTCGGTATGTATCACAGTTTGTGGGCCACGGTTTGTGGGCCACGGTAATGGTACAGTATCTTTATATTTAATAAAAGTGTGTGCTTGTATGACTCTCATACAGGGGACGAGTTTGCAACACATAGCTTTTCATCTCCTGATCCAGTACATAGTAAACCGTCAAAGTGAGGTAGCTTTGAGTTGCTCTGGAGTTCCAACTATCAGTGGAGAGAGCTAGATAGTGTGTCTGTCAATTCGTTTTCAATTTCTCTCTGTGATGTTTCATAAAGTTTGGGAATAACTTCGCTGCCAAAATGTGTGCGGGAGGGGACATTGTAACATGGTAAAAAAACTGCCATCAGGTGACAAAATCCAGAGTCAGTAACCACCGAATAGGGCTGCAAATCTATGAATACTCCCACTGCTTTCATTATTTCTGTATGTTTTTCTGAATTTGTCGAAAATTTGTTGTTGAAAAGCAGCAGCGAGAGATTGTTGTGTTTTCGCTAAGGAGTGGACTCTCCTTGCTCCTGCCCCACCTGCAAGGGATACGGCCGGGTGATGGCGACGTAAATGACACATCATGTTAGAAGTGTTTCCACTTGATTAGCCGATAGTGGCAAAGCAATGCTTGCAGACTGCACTTTGTTTGTTTTACGGTCTTCTTACACTCGTCATCGTATTGAACGCTGAATCCAAAATGCGGTGCCTCTTCAAATTTCCTTCTCTCTGTCTCGCTAA
Source organism: Oncorhynchus nerka (assembly GCF_034236695.1). NCBI lineage: Eukaryota > Metazoa > Chordata > Actinopteri > Salmoniformes > Salmonidae > Oncorhynchus > Oncorhynchus nerka. The sequence continues at coordinate 16,650,786 of NC_088414.1, read as the reverse complement.
CGCTCGCCATTGTCACGTTGGAGCTGAGAGAATATTTGTCTTTAGTTTCCCCTCTCTTCATGGGGCCCATTTACTGAGATGTCATTGCAAATCGTCCACTGGTTGTCTTCTTGACGCTACCCATCCCTGTCGCGGGATCATTTTCGCCAGCAACCGCTGAATAGCATAGCGCAACAGTCAAATAATATTACTAAAAATATTCAAATTCATGAAATCACAAGTGCAATATTGCAAAACACAGTTTAGCCTTTTGTTAATCCACCTGTCGTCTCAGATTTTGAAATTATGCTTTACAGCGAAAGCAATCCAAGCATTTGTGTAAGTTTATCGATAGCCTAGCATAGCATTATGTACACTTAGCATCAGAAAGCTTGGTCACGAAAATCAGAAAAGCAATAAAATGAACCGTTTACCTTTGATGATCTTCGGATGTTTTAACTCACGAGACTCGCAGCTACACAACAAATGTTCCTTTTGTTCCATAAAGATTATTTTTATACCCAAAATACCGACGTTTGTTTGTCGCGTTATGTTCAGAAATCCACAGAAAAGCGCGGTCACGACAACGCAGACGGAAATTCCCAATAGTCTTCATAATGTCCACAGAAACATGTAAAACGTTTTTAATAATCATTCCTCAGGTAGTTTTTAAAATATATATTCGATAATATATCAACCGAGTGTGTAGGTTTTTCAATAACAGCGGGAGGAACAATGGCGGCTTTACTCTGTAGCGCAAAAACTCACTATCCCCACCTATATCCACTTACGCAATGTGATCTTTCACGCTCATTTTTCAAACTAAAAGCCTGAAACTATGTCTAAAGACTGTTGACACCTTAGGGAAGCCAGATAAAAAGGAATCTGGTTGATATCCCTTTAAATGGAGGATAGGCATGCAAAGGAACAGAAGGGTTTCAAAATAAGAGGCACTTCCTGATTGGATTTTCCTCAGGGTTTTGCCTAAGGAAGTTCTGTTATACTCACAGACAATATTTTGACAGTTTTGGAAACTTTAGAGTGTTTTCTATCCTAATCTGTCAATTATATGCATATTCTAGCATCTGGTCCTGAGAAATAGGCCGTTTACTTTGGGAACGTTGTTTTTCCAAACATAAAAATAGTGCCCCCTAGCTTCAAGAGGTTAAGGGGGAGGGGTTGCGGTCACTGCGGTTTCCACATTTTGAGACATTGCTGTTGAGTAAAGTTTCTCAGCCCTCAGGAGCCCCCTAACGGCCTGGGGCCCCAAGCAGTTGCCTGCCTTGCCTGTTCACGTTCTGTGGATCTGAATGTACAATGTGCTTGTAGTCTGCAGCTCAATAAGCTGATTTCCAAGAAGGCGTTGCAGTCAGACGTCTTTGTCTTGTCTCGTCCAATGTATATATCTTTTTATATATATTTTTCTTCGCATTCTTTTTAATATTTTTCCTAAACCTCAACTAAATACTCTCCTGCAACCTGCCTCACCCAATGTGGTGTGGATCAATTCGTTTTTCTATTTCTATTTACCTCCGAACTGGAATACCTCAACTGAAGCTAGCTAGCTAACTAGCTACCAGCTATCAGCTAGTTAACCACTGCTAGCGGTCATCAGCTAACCTTTAGCTCGGAAAGCGCTCGCCAGTTCGTACAACGTGTTTCAAACCAGAGCATACCGGACCTATTTTTCTCTCCATATCCCCGGATTCCTACCGCAAACTCTGAACCTTTTCATCTGGATCATGGCAGCTAGCTAACCGCAACCCGGGTTGACTACTCCTGGCTAACGTTTCCATCCCGTGACCGCACGAGGAGGCAAAAACAGATGTTCCCCCATCGTAACGTCCCTCTAAGGCCCTTATGCTAGCTCGCTAGCCCCGGTCTGCTAACTTCTAGCTTGCTAGCCCCGGCCTGCTAACTGCTAGCTTGCTAACTGTCTGATTTGCTGTGTCCCCAGCAAGCCCAACCACACACTGGACCCATACGATCACTTGGCTATGCATGCCACTCCCTAATATCAATATGCCTTGTCCATTACGGTCCTGGTTAATGATTACTGTTATTTCTATGTAGAGCCTCTAGCCCTGCTCAATATGCCTTAAACAACCATGTTGTTCCACCTCCCACATATGCACATCACCTGGTTTAAAAGTCTCTAGAGACTATATCTCTCTCATCATTACTCAATGCCTAGGTTTACCTCCAATGTACTCTCTTCCTACCATACCTTTATCTGTACATTATGCCTTGAATCTATGCTATCATGCCAAGAAACCTGCTCCCTTTACTCTCTGTTCCGAACGTGCTATGCGGCCAGTTCTTATAGCCTTTAGCCGTACCCTTATCCTAGTTCTCCTCTATTCCTCTGGTAATGTAGTGGTTAATCCAGGATCTGCAGTGCCTAGCTCCACTCGTACTCCCCAGGTGCTCTAATTGGTTGACTTCTGTAACCGTAAAAGCCTTGGTTTCATGCATGTTAACATTAGAAGCCTACTCCCTAAGTTTGCTTTATTCACTGCTTTAGCACATTCTGCCAACCCGAATGTCTTAGCCGTGTCTGAATCCTGGCTTAAGGAAAACCACCAAAACCCCTGAAATTTCCATCCCTAACTATAACATTTTCCGCCAGGAAAGAACTGCCAAAGGGGGCGGTGTTGCAATCTACTGCAGAGATAGCCTGCAGACTTCTGTCTTTACTATCCAGGTCTGTACCAAAACAATTCGAGCTTCTACTTCTAAAAATTCACCTTTTCAGAAACAAGTGTCTCACTGTTGCCACTTGCTATAGACCCCTCTCTGCCCCCAGCTGTGCCCTAGACACCATATGTGAATTGATTGTCCCCCCCCATCTATCTTCTGAGCTCGTGCTGCTTGGTGACCTAAACTGGGACATGCATAACACCACGGCCATCCTACAATCTAAGTTTGATGCCCTCAATCTCACACAAATGATCAATGAACCTCCCAGGTACAACCCCAAATCCGTAAACACGGGCACCCTCATAGATATCATCCTAACTAACTCGCCCTCTAAATACACCTCTGCTGTCTTCAACCAAGATCTCAGCGATCACTGCCTCATTGCCTGCATCCGTAATGGGTATGCGGTCAAACGACCACCTCTCATCACTGTCAAACGCTCCCTAAAAACACTTCAGCGAACAGGCCTTTCTAATCGACCTGGCCGGGGTATCCTGGAATGACATTGACCTCATCCCGTCAGTCGAGGATGCCTGGTTATTCTTTAAAAGTGCCTTCCTCACCATCTTAAATAAGCATGCTCCATTCAAAAAATGTACAACTAGGAATAGATTTAGCCCTTGGTTCAATCCAGACCTGTCTGCCCTTGACCAGCACAAAAACATTCTGTGGCGTGCTGCATTAGTATCGAATAGCCCCCGTGATATGCACCTTTTCGGGGAAGTTAGGAACCAATATACACAGGCAGTTAGTAAAGCTAAGGCTAGATTTTTCAAACAGAAATTTGCATCCTGTAGTACAGACTCAAAAAAGTTCTGGGACACTGTAAAGTCCATGGAGAATAAGAGCACCTCCTCCCAGCTGCCCACTGCACTGAGGCTAGAAAACACTGTTACCACCGATAAGTCCACAATAATTGAGAATTTCAATAAGCATCTTTCTACGGCTGGCCATGCTTTCCACCTGGCTACCCCTACCCCGGTCAACAGCCCTGCGCTCCCAACAGAAACTCGCCCAAACCTCCCCCACTTCTCCTTCACCCAAATCCAGATAGCTGATGTTCTGAAAGAGCTGCAAAATCTGGACCCCTACACATCAACCGGGCTAGACAATCTGGACCCTCTCTTTCTAAAATTATCTGCCAAAATTATTGCAACCCCTATTATTAGCCTGTTCAACCTCTCTTTCGTATCGTCTGAGAATCCCATAGATTGGAAAGCTGCTGCGGTCATCAACCCTCTTCAAAGGGGGAGACACTCTAGACCCAAACTGCTACAGACCTATATCTATTCTATCCTGCCTTTCTAAGGTCTTCGAAAGCTAAGTTAACAAACAGATTACCGACCGTTTCGAATCTCACCGTACCTTCTCCGCTATATAGTCTGGTTTCAAAGCTGGTCATGGGTGCACCTCAGCCACACTCAAGGTCCTAAACAATATCATAACCGCCATCGATAAAAGACATTACTGTGCAGCTGTATTCATCGACCTGGCTAAGGCTTTCGACTCTGTCAAACACAACAGTCTTATTGGCAGACTCAACAGCCTTGGTTTCTTAAATGATTGCCTCGCTTGGTTCACCAACTACTTCTCCGATAGAGTTCAGTATGTCAAATCAGAGGGCCTGTTGTCCGGACCTCTGGCAGTCTCTATCGGGGTGCCACAGGGTTCAATTCTCGGGCCGACTCTCTTCTCTGTATACATCAATGATGTCGCTCTCGCTGCTGGTGAGTTTTTGATCCACCTCTACGCAGACAATACCATTCTGTATACCTCTGGCCCTTCGTTGGACACTGTGTTAACTAACCTCCAGATGAGCTTCAATGCCATACAACTCTCCTTCCGTAGCCTCCAACTGCTCTTAAATACAAGTAAAGCTAAATGCATGCTCTTCGTCCGATCGCTGCCCGCACCTGCCCGCCCGTCCAGCATCAATACTCTGGACGGTTCTGACTTAGAATATGTGGACAACTACAAATACCTAGGTGTCTGGTTAGACTGTAAACTCTCCTTCCAGACTCTTAAACATCTCCATTCCAAAATTAAATCTCGAATTGGCTTCATATTTCGCAACAAAGCATCCTTCACTCATGCTGCCAAACATATCCTCATAAAACTGACCATCCTACCAATCCTCGACTTTGGCGATGTCATTTACAAAATAGCCTCCAACATTCTACTAAACAAATTGTATGCAGTCTATCACAGTGTCATCTGTTTTGTCACCAAAGCCCCATATACTACCCACCACTGCGACCTGTACGCTCTCCTTGGCTGGCCCTCGCTTCATACTTGTCGCCAAACCCACTTGCTCCAGGTCATCCACAAGTCTCTGCTAGGTAAAGCCCCGCCTTATCTTAGCTCACTGGTCACCATAGCATCACCCACCCGTAGCTCCAGCAGGTATATCTCACTGGTCACCCCCAAAGCCAATTCTTCCTTTGGCCGCCTCTCCTTCCAGTTCTCTGCTGCCAATGACTGGAACGAACTGCAAAAATCTCTAAAGCTGGAGACTCTTACCTCCCTCACTAGCTTTAAGCACCAGTTGTCAGAGCAGCTCACAGATCACTGCACCTGTACATAGGCCATCTGTAGACAGCCCATCCAACTACCTCATCCCCATACTGTATTTATTTATTTATCTTGCTCCTTTGCACCCCAGTATCTCAACTTGCACATTCATCTTCTGCACATCCTACCATTCCAGTGTTTAATTGCTATATTGTAATTAATTTGCCACCATAGCCTATTTATTGCCTTACCTCTCTTATCCTACCTCATTTGCACATGCTGTATATAGATTATTTATACTGTATTATTGATTGTATTGTTTGTTTATTCCATGTGTAACTTTGCTTTATCGTGGCCAGGTGGCAGTTGCAAATGTGAACTTGTTCTCAACTTGCCTACCTGGTTAAATAAAGGTGAAAAAATAAATAAAATAAAAAGCAAGTTTTGGAAATAATAGGAAAATGACAGGCATATCGTAATTCCGTGGTTCACGTGTGCGTATTGAACCGTAGGCGGCGTACCGAACGGTTCGACAAAATACTGTGTACTGTTGCATCTCTAGTATGCAATGGGTACAAACGATAACCCCTTATTGAGAACACTGAGGTGAGCTGATGTCAGGGTCCTACTTGATGAGTTGAAGACGTTTAGCTCTTGTTGGACTGGGGTCCCATCCTGGGTCTCAATCGGTAGGTGTCGCGGGGTGGTAGTGGATTTCTTCTTCCCCTTCTTATGTGCTGGGGTGTTGGCCTCGACGGTGTCCCAGCCCTCTGTTGTAGAAAAAACGCTCACCGTTGGTAGAGGAGCCAGAGTTAGCTCTGTCTGTGGATAGTCGGTCTGACAGAGGAACTCGGCGTCTGTCATCGGCTTGTCTCTTCCGGGTTTTGTGGTTTCTTGTGCTCAGGATCTCACCAGAGGTATATTAATCCTTTGTTCTTTTCTTCCAAATCACGTTTATACTTCTTCATTTTCTTCTCCTTCAGTTCAGTCATAATCTTAGTCTGAAGTTCAGCGTTACTCTTAATGAGATCATCCAGTTTGATAGGGTCATTAAGCTCGTCTCGTAGAGCTTGCTGTGAATGTTCAACTAAGGTAATATCCTTTGTAAGTTGTTCAATGATCAGAGTCATCAGGTCCAATGAACAGTTATTAAGTATAGCACACCATTGTTCACAAAACTCTTCAGTGCGTTGGCCAAGTGAATTTATCTAGGGCAAAAATAAATGAAATATGGTGCAAATATAGCTATGGCTCTGGCAGCAAAGAGCAAAATGTATCAGCAAGCATTCAGCAACATACACAACTGGTTGCATAGTACCGGCAAAGATTTTTATAACTAACCCATATTTCCGTCAAGGAACAGCTACTATGTTCCAGTAGTGTGCAATAACTCAATTCGCCTTTGCACTCATGAACAACGCAATTTTTATAAAGGGTAAAGTCTACTAAACTTAGTCCACTGTGTTTGTAACATATTTTAGTTTGGGAACAGAAAACTGTCTTTAGATCAAATGTTTAATCTATGAGAACATTTGCAGAGTACTTACCATCTTCTCCAACTGCCCACCACTAGGCACCTCTTATCACCATATTTGGTGGTGAGTAGAAATCTTTGGTAATGTTGTCAATGTCACCGTCTTGAATCTATTCTGCAGTATACATTATTTCCAAACTAGAGATAATCATTTTTCTTCACTGTATGTTTATTGAGTGATATTTATTTAATACACAGGCTATGTATAAAACCTGGTTGATTTGTTGTTCAGCAGTGTCCTGGGAATGCCCCTACCATATAAGGAGCTGTTACAGAAGGCTGAGGCAGTGGCCAGACACCAGTCCCACATCAAAGTAATGGAGGACACTTGACTCAGGTTCGTCAAATTTGACCTGATTAATGGTCAAAATACTATCTGTCCTGGAATTCACCTAACCACCACTGATAACGTAATCTGTGCTCTGTGTACACAGTGCATTCAGAAAGTATTGAGACCCCTTCCCTTTTTACACATTTTGTTACGTTACAACCGTATTCCAAAACATCTCATCAATCTATACACAATACCCCATAATAGCAAAAAACTATTTTTGCAAATTTTTTTTTTTTTAAATGAAAAACATAAATACCTTACTTACATACAGCACCAGTCAAAAGTTTGGACAAACCTACTCATTCCAGGGTTTTTCTTTATTTGACTATTTTCTAGAATAATATTGAAGATATCAAAACTATGAAATAACACATATGGAATCATGTAGTAACTAAAAAAGTGTTACAGAAATTAAAATATATTTTATATTTGAGATTCTTCAAAGTAGCCACCCTTTGCCTTGATGACAGCTTTGCACAGTCACCTGGAATGCTTTTCCACCAGTCTTGAAGGAGTTCCCACATATGCTGAGCACTTGTTGGCTGCTTTTCCTGGAATGCATTTCAATTAACAGAATACGCCTTGTTAAAAGATATTTGTGGAATTTCTTTCCTTAATGCGTTTGCACCAATCAGTTGTGTTGTGACAAGGTAGGGGTGGTATACAGAAGATAGCCCTATTTGGGGCCACTCCTCGGTAAAAGGCACATGACTACCCGCTTGGAGTTTGCCAAAAGGCACCTAAAGGACTCTCAGACCATGTGAAACAAGATTCTCTAGTCTGATGAAACCAACATTGAACTCTTTGCCCTGAATGCCAAGCATCGATTGAGGGAAAGATGAACGGAGCAAATTACAGAGAGACCCTTGATGAAAACCTGCTCCAGAGTGCTCAGGACCTCAGATTGGGGCGAAGGTTCACCTTCCAACAGGACAAGGACCCTAAGCACACAGCCAAGACAACGCAGGAGTGGCTTCGGGACAAGTCTCTGAATGTCCTTGAGTGGCACAGCCAGAGCCCGGACTTGAACCCGATCAAACATCTCTGGAGAGACCTGAAAAAAGCTGGATCTGCAGAGCTGGATCTGGTTCACCAACTACTTCTCTGATAGAGTTCAGTGTGTCAAATCGGAGGGTCTGCTGTCCGGACCTCTGGCAGTCTCTATGGGGGTGCCACAGGGTTCAATTCTTGGACCGACTCTCTTCTCTGTATACATCAATGAGGTCGCTCTTGCTGCTGGTGAGTCTCTGACCCACCTCTACGCAGACGACACCATTCTGTATACTTCCGGCCCTTCTTTGGACACTGTGTTAACAACCCTCCAGGCAAGCTTCAATGCCATACAACTCTCCTTCCGTGGCCTCCAATTGCTCTTAAATACAAGTAAAACTAAATGCATGCTCTTCAACCGATCGCTACCTGCACCTACCCGCCTGTCCAACATCACTACTCTGGACGGCTCTGACTTAGAATACGTGGACAACTACAAATACTTAGGTGTCTGGTTAGACTGTAAACTCTCCTTCCAGACCCATATCAAACATCTCCAATCCAAAGTTAAATCTAGAATTGGCTTCCTATTTCGCAACAAAGCATCCTTCACTCATGCTGCCAAACATACCCTTGTAAAATTGACCATCCTACCAATCCTCGACTTTGGCGATGTCATTTACAAAATAGCCTCCAATACCCTACTCAACAAATTGGATGCAGTCTATCACAGTGCAATCCGTTTGTCACCAAAGCCCCATATACTACCCACCATTGCGACCTGTACGCTCTCGTTGGCTGGCCCTCACTTCATACTCGTCGCCAAACCCACTGGCTCCATGTCATCTACAAGACCCTGCTAGGTAAAGTCCCCCTTATCTCAGCTCGCTGGTCACCATAGCATCTCCCACCTGTAGCACACGCTCCAGCAGGTATATCTCTCTAGTCACCCCCAAAACCAATTCTTTCTTTGGCCGCCTCTCCTTCCAGTTCTCTGCTGCCAATGACTGGAACGAACTACAAAAATCTCTTAAATTGGAAACACTTATCTCCCTCACTAGCTTTAAGCACCAACTGTCAGAGCATCTTACAGATTACTGCACCTGTACATAGCCCACCTATAATTTAGCCCAAACAACTACCTCTTTCCCAACTGTATTTAATTTATTTATTTATTTTGCTCCTTTGCACCCCATTATTTTTATTTCTACTTTGCACATTCTTCCATTGCAAAACTACCATTCCAGTGTTTTACTTGCTATATTGTATTTACTTTGCCACCATGGCCTTTTTTGCCTTTACCTCCCTTCTCACCTAATTTGCTCACATTGTATATAGACTTGTTTTTTTTACTGTATTATTGACTGTATGTTTGTTTTACTCCATGTGTAACTCAGTGTCGTTGTATGTGTCGAACTGCTTTGCTTTATCTTGGCCAGGTCGCAATTGTAAATGAGAACTTGTTCTCAACTTGCTTACCTGGTTAAATAAAGGTGAAATAAATAAATAAATAAAAATCTGACACACAAAGAGGTATGTTGAAATTGATATGTTATGTTGACGTTTGAACAGGTCAGATAAAAACCTACCTAATTATGATCTCCCCCATCAAATGACTGAGCATCTGTAGAAAAAGGCAAGAGTTGAGGTAGAGTTAATCAGTGACACATGGAATGAAAAGGATGCTTCTATTACTGGACATTTGCGCTGTACTGTATTATTAGTAATCACCTCATTGTGGATGTGTTGAGTGCCAGGTCTCTCTGCATCTCATGCATCACAAACACAATCACTGTTATATTACCAATGGCAGTTAGGGTTAGGTGATAACCGACCTACAAACATATACTATGTTGAAGTTTGAACAGGTCAGACTAAACCTACCTAATTCTGTTATTCTTCATTGACGACCATTGGTGAGAAGACAAAAGGTGAGGCTGGAGGGCAAGGTCTTTGCTAGAGCCCCATTGATGGGCATAGCAGCGTAGATCATCTCATGGCCCCTCAAAGATACTGGTCGGTCACACACATACAGAGCACATTATCAATGCTAGTTGTGATTAGCCTGGTGGAAACCAACTTGATCGCAGCGTTACTTTCTATTTCACTTCAGATATCATACAAAAGGAAGTGAATTAGAATGTGAACCCAGTGATCAGGCTGGTTCCACCAGGCTAGGTTATGCCCTGGACATTATATGCATCTAAAAAGTAGGAAATAAGCAACAAATAATGTCAGTTTACATAAATGATGTTTCACAATTGGGTTATGAAATGTATCAAAGTAATGAAGTGGGTTACCTTCTGTATTTGTGCAAGCCTGTGAAAGCTGTTGCCGCTGACAGGTGAAGGTTGCTGATACTTGCCAACATGTGGCTGACTGTTCCATTCATAGAAATGCTCAAAGCGAGGTCATGTCTACATGATGCTAATGAGGGCCCCCTTGCTGGTTTTCTCTATGCATGTTCGGCCTCAAACTGGATATCACTCAAACAACTGCAGCAGACAACCTTATGAAGTAGTGTTGACTGGGAGGGCTTGTGACAGGGTGGTATAATAGAGAGCCAAGTGGTCAATTGCATTTTGTTCTAAAAGAAAGTGAACAGCGAATTAACCCATTTTTGGAGGTCGCTAAACCATTGCAATCACATCGCTGGACATGTTATGATACCAACCTTTGCTCCTTTATGGTAGGTCCCAGAATCCATTCTGTGGACTTTGTCTAACAGAAAATCAACGATTGTCACCATCCCTTAATTATAAATATAGCTCGAGAAATAACGTAATCTGATTTGGAAGATAATTATATGCGTTACAGATGTAGACTGAATGGCTCAAGGTTGGGTTAGATTCAAGCCGGTGACGCCATTACACTATGCAACCAACTGTGACATGTTTTGCTATGACCCATGGTTGGTTTGAGTTTGTTGCTGCTAGTTAGTACACCATTGAAGTCAGACATGAGTTAGCTAGTACCACCATAGCTGCATCCAATATTTATTTGTGTCCTAGACATGGTTTGCACCTTGGAGGCTAATGTGACTGTTTCGTCTAAATTACAGTACAGTCCCTTGTTAGAATCCAGGATGTATCACATCCGGCCGTGATTGGGAGTCCCATAGGGCGGTGCACAATTGGCCCAGTGTTGTCCAAGTTTGGCCGTCATTGTAAAGAACAATTTGTTCTTTAACCGACTTGCCTAGTTAAATACGTTTAAATAAAAATATAATAAACATAAGATGACATTGCTAAAGTAGGCAAAACATTTATAGGAAACAACATTGCCATATTATGTAATCAAATGTACTTTAGAGAGATGGCAATGTTGCCATTAGTTAGTGGCTAAGTTTGTCAAAAATAGCTAGCAATGCTAATGTTAGCTAGCAGGGTCAACCCCACCACTGGGGACCAACGAACTCCAACCACTTATTCTGCATGATAGAGTCCTTGGCGCTAGAGAACAAGGCTGACGTTTTACGTATTCCTAACCAATTGTGTTTTTTTGTTTGTTTCTTTGCGTTGTTTGAAACTTGTTTTTTTAAACTTATTTTGTACATAATGTTGCTGCTACCGTCTCTTATGACCGAAAATAACTTCAGGACATCAGGACTGCGATTACTCACCACGGACTGGAAGAATCCGTTTTTTCCTTTAACGAGCCCGGCGTGAATGATATACGGCTTCCCTGGGAACAGGTCCAGATCCCCGTCATTTGCGTGAAGAGAAGGCAGAGAAAAAGGGGCCAGGGGGCGGGCTGCCTTCTGAGAATTCGTAGGCGATCGAATAAACCCCGACTTCCTTCCATTCTGCTAGCAAACATGCAATCTTTGGAAAATAAATTAAATGACCTACGCAGAAGATTAAACTACCAACGGGACATTCAAAACTGTAATATCTTGTGCTTCACGGCGACATTATCAACATATCCATTATGGTTATACACTGTATCGGCAGGACAGAACAGTGGTGTCTGGTAGACAAGGGGCAGCGGACTATGTATTTTTGTAAATAACAGTTGGTGCACAATATCTAAGGACATCTCAAGGTTTTTCTCACCTGAGATAGAGTATCTCATGATAAGCTGTGGACCACAATATCTACATACAGAGTTTTCATCTATATTTTCCGTAGATGTCTACATACCACCACAGACTGATGCTGGCACTAAGACAGCACTCAATGAGCTGTATTCCGCCATAAGCAAACAGGAAAACGCTCATCCAGAGGCGGCGCCCTAGTAGCCTGGAACTTTAATGCAGGTAAACTCAAATCCGTCTTACCACATTTCTATCAGCATGTTAAATGTGCAACTAGAGGGAAAATAACTCTGAACCACCTTTACTCCACACACAGAGACGCATACAAAGCTCTCCCTCACCCTCCATTTGGCAAATATGACCATAATTTTATCCTCCTGATTCCTGCTTACGAGCCAAAATGAAAGCAGGAGTACCAGTGACTCAATCAATAAAAAAGTGGTCAGATGAAGCAGATGCCAAGCTACAGGACTATTTTGCTAGCACAGACTGGAATATGTTCCGGGATTCCTCCGATGGCATTGAGGAGTACACCACATCAGTCATTGGCTTCATCAATAAGTGCATCGATGACGTTGTCCCCACAGTGACCGTACGTACATACCCCATCCAGAAGCCAGGAATTCTGGTTGAATGCTGCCGCTTTCAAAGAGCGGGACTTATAAGAGCGGGACCCAGAAGCTTATAAGAAATCCTGCTATGCCCTCCGACAAACCATCAAACAGGCAAAGCATCAATACAGGACTAAGATCGAATCGTGCTACACCAGCTCTGACGCTCGTCGGATGTGGCAGGGTTGCAAACCATTACAGACTGCAAAGGGAAGCACAGTCGAGAGCTGCCCAGTGACACGAGTCTACCAGACGAGCTAAGCTACTTCTATGCTGGCTTCGTGGCAAATAACACTGAAACATGCATGAGAGCACCAGCTGTTGTGGAAGACTGTGACCACCCTCTCCGCAGCCGATGTGAGTTAGACCTTTAAACAGGTCAACATTCACAAGGCTGCAGGGCCAGACGGATTACCAGGACGTGTTATGCGAGCATGCGGTGACCAACTGGCAAGTGTCTTCACTGACATTTTCAACCTCTCCCTGTCCGAGTCTGTAATACCAACATGTTTTAAGCAGACCACCATAGTCCCTGTGCCCAAGAACACTAAGGTAACCTGCCTAATTGACTACCGACCCGTAGCACTCACGCCTGTAGCCATGAAATGCTTTGAAAGGCTGGTCATGGCTCACATCAACACCATTATCCCAGAAATTCTAGACTCACTCCAATTTGCATACCACCCCAACAGATCCACAGATGATGCAATCTCTATTGCACTCCACACTGCCCTTTCCCACCTGGACAAAAGGAACACCTATGTGAAAATGCTATTCCTTGACTACAGCTCAGCGTTCAACAACATCGTGCCCTCAAAGCTCATCAATAAGCTGAGGACCCTGGGACTAAACCCCTCCCTCTGCAACTAGATCCTGGAGTTCCTGACGGGCCACCCCCAGGTGGTAAGGGTAGGTAACAGCACATCCGCCACACTGATCCTCAACACAGGGGGCCCCTCGGGGGTGCGTGCTCAGTCCCCTCCTGTATTCCCTGTTCACTCATGACTGCACGGCCAGGCACGACTCCAACACCATAATGAAGTTTGTCGATGACACAACAGTGATCACCGACAATGATGAGGTAGCCTATAGGGAGGAGGTCAGAGACCTGGCCGTGTGGTGCCAGGACAACAACCTCTCCCTCAACGTCATGAAGATAAAGGAGATGATTGTGGACTACAGGAAAAAAAGGACCAAGCATGCCCCCATTCTCATCGACAGGGCTGTAGTGGAGCAGGTTGAGAGCTTCAAGTTCCTTGGTGTCCACATCTCCGTCAAACTAACATGGTCCAAGCACACAAAGACAGTCGTGAAGAGGGCACAACCAAATCTATTCCCCCTCAGAAGACTGAAAGATCTGGCATGGGTCCTCAGATCCTCAAAAGGTTCTACAGCTGCAGCATCGAGAGCATTGGTTGCATCACTGCCTGGTATGGCAACTGCTCGGCCTCCGACCACAAGGCGTTACAGAGGGTAGTGCATACGGCCCAGTACATCACTGGGGCCAAGCTTCCTACCATCCAGGACCTCTACACGGTTTCAGAGGAAGGCCCTAAAAATTGTCATAGACTGTTCTCTCTGCTACTGCACAGCAAGCGGTACCGGAGCGCCAAGTCTAGGTCCAAGAGGCTTCTAAACTGCTTCTACCCCCAAGCCATAAGACTCCTGAACATCTACCCCCAAGCATTACCCCCTCCCACCGGTATCCCTCTGTGTAGTCTCGCTATTGTTGTTTTACTGCAACTCTGTAATTACTTGTAACTTTTATTCCTTACTTGTATTTTTTTTATTGCATTGTTGGTTATGAGCTCGTAAGTAAGTATTGCACTGTAAGGTTGTATGTGGGGCATGTCACTAATAAAATTTGATTTGATTTAGAAGGGCATGCAACCCATAGTTGGTCAATTCGTATAGGGCTTTTCAGTCTCAAAACTGTGGGCGATGAAACAACGGAGCCCCATTCAATGTAGGGAAGCAAAGTGGGCGGAGGGGCAATTATCATGTGAAGCTTGGCAAAAAGCAGCATGACTTGTTGACATAATTGTAATCCAAACCTAACCTTAATTTTCTTGTTGTGACACACTGAGCTTCCAAACTCCGATTTAGACAAAACTGACTGACCCAAATTATTATACTTACACTTTGAGGTTTAATCATGTTATGATGTTTTAAGCTGGTAGTATTTGCCATTCTGCTTTGCTGTGAAATGTACTGCCATGGGGTTCTCCTCCCTCTGCAGCAAGTTGCCACATTGAAACAAAAAATGATACCTTTGTAAAAGAAACTAGAACCCTACAGAGATTTGAGCCCAGTAAGAAATGTTAGTATTTTTAAAATTTTCATTTACATTTTTCTAAATTTGTGGTATGCTTTTCTAAATATCGTATTTCCCCATTAGAATCCATCTCTTGTGGAAGTAAAAATTGAAGCGGCAAAGCGAGAATTTGGGAGTTTTGCCAACATGAACTTTGTGATAATACTGTACATTGTGACACTTATATTTTAAGTTAACTGTTTTCTCCTTGTCTAAGGCTGCAATCGATGCTCAACTGGAGATGAAGGCGGACTTCATGAATTTCTCCATGTCTAAAGGGCTGCCTTTAAAATGACACATTTTGGGGATGGTAAGTGTTGAAAGTATTTTTAAAGATAATAAATGTTTATGGAAATCATAAAGGTTTTTCATTAACTTGTCATGGGCTGTTTAGGCTATATTCTTTCCAGAATGTGTCTAATGGGTATCTTTAGCTGTCTTACAAAATCATAGGTAGGAAAGTAAAGATGAGCCCCAAATTGTTTCCTATGAAAACAATGCAACGGTAAACATGTCGTCCCCCACAAATGATGCAGCTGATTGGTGGTGCTTCCTATCATTCAGAAGTTATGTAGCATGCTAGGGTGACAATGCCTGACATGGACGTTTCCCAGGTCCGTTGAACGTTCAAAATCAGTGTAAGAACACTTTTTAAAGCCAAAAAGGATAACATGATCAAACTTTCAAAATGAGTCATTTTTGGCTAGCCACAACAGTCAAGTAGCTAGCTAGGTAGCTGTTTAGCTTTCTAGCACATTCACTAATTAACAAGCTAGTTAGCTACCACATGTTATTGTCAAAATGTCAGAGTAGTTTGACCATTCAGACAAGTGACATGTCCAGGAATCAGATTTGCATAGTATTGGACTTCAAACGAAATGTGGCTTGAAATATCTGTTTCCATGTACTTTTTGCCTGTTCAGACTGCAGGAAAAAGAACAGATTCGAATCGGATATGCAAAATAAATTGGATTTGAGACACTTCAAACTGTCAATGTGAGCACGGCTTTATTGATTTAAGTTCAAAACCAATATGCAGAGTGCACATACAACAACCTGAAGTGATTACGTAGCTACACTACCTCCTAGACGCACCGAGGTGCTAGTTTTCCCTAATGTCATTTACAACAACGGAAGTGACGCACATTTTTATGTGAACATCGGCCGGTGGGGACATTTTGAAATAAGTAGCTAGCTGGTATTCGTATGTGTGAATGGACTAAGGTTGACGTTGCAAGTGTATTATTTGTATAAGTCATACATAAATATATATGCATATATAAAAATAAGATGTCACAGAAGTCGGACACTGAAGAAACAAGCGTGTAACACCCGGTCCAAGGTAAGATGCTAGCTAGCATGTTCGCCTGCATAGCTAGATACGCCGTCAGTGCTAACTGGCTAGTATACCATGGCTAGCTAAAGGAATGCGTTTTAAATCGAATCGTCACTAGCATAGCTAATGTTACGTCTCTTCCATTTTAGGTAGTTGGCTAACTACGTAGTTATCTGCCCAGCGGGTTCGTGCTAGTATAACAAATGCATGGATGACCATGTTTACAAATCACC
Source organism: Oncorhynchus nerka (assembly GCF_034236695.1). Taxonomy (NCBI): domain Eukaryota; kingdom Metazoa; phylum Chordata; class Actinopteri; order Salmoniformes; family Salmonidae; genus Oncorhynchus; species Oncorhynchus nerka. Next base: position 16,634,208 of record NC_088414.1, on the reverse strand, counting down.
CGTCCTTCCCCGCAACTGAATCCACTCGTCAAAAACAATCGATTTATGGGAAACTTGCAGCCTTTCTCAGTAGCGGCCCGCAATTCAGGGCGTTCCTGCATGTGGGCATTCCTGCATTGCGTCCAAGCATCCCATTGGTTCCTGTATTAAAGCCCTTCCTCCTCCTATTCACCAGCCATCTTCATGCTTGTGAGGCACTTGATATTCAGGATTTCCCCTGATTGTCAATGCGATTAAAATGTGTCAAAAGAGAAATGCAAGTATTTGAGTTTTTCTGGAGCAAAGGACACTGTCTACCGGTGTCCTAGCTAGCTACCTGTTTCGTCCCACCAGCTGTGTACCGGAGTCCTAGCAAGCACACAGTGACCTTTGCTCCCGCCTGCCGAACACTTGCCCTCAGAACTGCGGGTTAAGTGGTGCACGACTGGCGGGGGTGAAAGGACACTAGCTAGCTACAGTTCTAGCCCCCGCCTCTTCTTTTGTGGGGTTTATCGGCGGTTGGCATCCAACGTTACAGTACAGTACTGTACAGTCCCCCCCCCCCCCACACACACTAATCTAGCTACCTAGCCAGACAGCTAAGCTACCATTAGCCAGCTAGCAAAGAAGAAAAATAGCCAGCTTCCTTGGGCGTTTGAACCAAACAGTCTGTGTGAAGTTGCATTTCTTTATATATATATATATATATATATATGTGTGTGTGTGTGTAAAAATGCAGGAGACACATTTCAGTTGAATGCATTCAGTTAGACAACTGACCAGGTATCACCTTTTCCCTAAATATATATGTATTGTTGTTCCAGGTGAGTTCCTGTCCAGGCCCACTCTTCTAAGACAGTCAGACCACGGGGCCCTACTCTCAACTAGCCTTAAGATGGCAGACACAGAGGAGTTTGTGGATGGCGAGAACCTCCCAGAGTGTCCTGCACAGGTGGGGTCAGCAGCTGCTTTTAGGGGGGAGCAGGGGGAGCCCTTTAAAACAGAGAGCACCACCAGCTTTCCACCAGGAGAAGAGTGGGACAGTCCCTTGCAGATGGAGGGTGAGCCCAGCCTGCTCTCCATGCCCTGCCTCATGAAGGAGCTAAGGAGAGACTCTCCAGAGTCCCAGCACGCCTCCACCAGCAGTGACAAGCCCGCCTCAGGCCACGTCTACGAGAGCGACTCCTCCAACCCCTGTATGCTCTCGCCCTCCTCCAGTGGTCACCAGGCCGACTCAGACACACTCTCTTCTGGTGAGGAGGGAGCCGCCTCGCGGGCGTCAGGGGATGAGGGCACCACGGTGGCTGACACCGGGCTGGCAGCAGGGTGCCAAACGTCATCGTCAAGCAGGCAAAAGTCCCGGCGTTCACGTTCTGAAAGTGAGATGTCCACCAACACAATGGCAGCCAAGAAGAACCGCTGCCAGCCGGCTGTGGCAGGAGGAGCAGGCGGCGAGAAGCAGACCAACGGCCGGCTGGCTAAAGTCAAAGGTCACCGGAGCCAGAAGCACAAGGAGCGGATACGGCTGCTGAGGCAGAAGCGTGAGGCAGCGGCGAGGAAGAAGTACAACCTGCTGCAGGACAGCAGTACAAGTGACAGCGACCTCACCTGTGACTCTAGCACCAGCTCCTCTGAAGATGAGACATCAGGCGGCAAGACAATCACCACAGATATCCCAGGTAACAATCAACACCACACACATTCACCCCAACCCACCCAGCGGTAATATTCACCACATGTATATCCCATGTTAAATACATTTACTACAGACATTCCAAGTAACCCACATTTAGCATACCATGAAGTAACAATCACTATACATTTGCTCCAGACATCACAGGTATAGTGCATTTGGAAAGTATTCAGACCCATTGACTTACACATTTTGTTACATTACAGCCTTATTCTAAAATGGATAGTTTTTTTCTTCCTCACAATACCCCATAATGACAAAGCAAAAACTATTTTCTTTTAGGAAATGCCCATTTTTTAAATCAATAAAAAATATTATATTTACATAAGCATTCAGGCCCTTTACTCAGTACTTTGTTGAAGCACCTTTGGCAGTGATTACACCCTCAAGTCTTCTTGTGGATAACGCTACAAGCTTGGCAGACCTGTATTTGGGTTGTTTCTCCCATTCTTCTCTGTAGATCCTCTCAAGCTCTGTCAGGTTGGATGGGGAGCTGCACAGCTATTTTCAGGTCCCTCCAGAGATGTTCGATATGGTTCAAGTCCGGGCTCTGGCTGACTTGATGACATTCAGAGACTTGTCCTGAAGCCACACCTGCATTGTCTGTGTGCTTGCGGTCATTGTCTTGTTGGAAGCTGAACCTTTGCCCCAGTCTGAGGTCCTGAGCGCTCTGGAGCAGGTTTTCATCAATCATCTCACTGTACTTTGCTCTGTTCATCTTTCCCTCGATTCTGACTAGTGTCCCAGTCACTGCGGCTGAAAAACATCCCCACAGCATGATGCTGCCACCACCATGCTTCACCGTAGTGATGGTGCCAAGTTTCCTCTAGACCTGATACTTGGCATTTAAGCCAAAGAGTTCAATCTTGGTTTCATCAGACCAGAGAATCTTGTTTCTCATGTTCTGAGAGTCCTTTAGGTTCCATTTGGCAAACTCCAAGCGGTCTGTCATGTGCTTTTTACTCTGGAGTGGCTTCCGTCTGGCCACTCTACAATAAAGGCTTGATTTGTTGTCTTTCTGGAAGGTTCTCCCATCTCCACTGAAGACCTCTGGAGCTCTGTCAGAGTGACCGTCGTGTTCTTGGTCAAGGCCCTTCTCCCCAGGTGCTCAGTTTGGCCCGGCGGCCAGCTCTAGGAAGAGTCTTGGTGATTCCAAACTTCTTCCATTTAAGAATGATGGAGGCCACTGTGTTCTTCGGGACCTACAGTGCTGCAGAAATGTTTTGGTACCCTTACCCAGATCTGTGCCTCGACACAATCCTGTCTTGGAGCTCTACGGACAATTCCTTCGACCTCATGGCTTGGATTTTGCTCTGACATGCACTGCAACTCTGGGACCTTGTATAGATTGTTGTGTGCCTTTCCAAATAATGTCCAATCAAGTTGTAGAAACATTTCAAGGTTGATCAATGGAAACAGGATTCACCTGAGCTCAATTTCGAGTCTCATTAGTGAAGGGTCTGAATACTTATGGAAATAAGGTATTTTTTATTTTATACATTTGCAAAAATGTCAAACCTGTTCGCTTTTTCATTATGGGGTATTGTGTGTAGATTGAGGATTTTTTTTTTTATTTAATCTGTTTTGGAATAAGGCTGTAGAGGCTGTAAACATTTCTAGAGACATTTCAGATGAGTCACTCCACATACATTCACTAGAGACGTGAAGTAACGATTGCTCCCAAGCCAATGCAATCACTCACTGACGCTTCTGGTTATTCATGTTTGCTCATCTGAAATGGATACTAGCACAGGCATCATTGAGTGTTGAATGTTTTAATGACTGTTCCACTGTTTTAATTTGTCTCCATTCACCATGCCTTTTGAAGATTACACGTAATCCACACGTCGGTAGTGTTCTTGTTGAACTGTGACTGTCGTTATTGGCATGTTGTGGGAATATAGACATCATTTATTGAGAATGTTAAAATTAGGTTATTGTTTAACCTCTAATTTGCTAGTTTGTTCTGTGCTGCTGTAGGGAGCAATTCTTTACCACAGTATATGACCTCACTGTGTGTTATTCACTGTGAGAACAGTGTGCAGCGGTAACCTTGTGACATACTACTATGCCACAAGGTTACTACTATCTCAAAGCTGTGACATACCATAGTAAATGTGTCATTCACGTTGAAGGCGTACATAGTATTGCGTTGTTCCATTTGATTTCAATCACTTTTTGACCGCACATTATTTTGATTTGAACAAAACTTTCCATATTTGTCCTTTGTATAAGTGGTCAGAAATTGAAGTTGACCCATTTTGCATACCCTACCCAACCACGAGACATCCATGTCTTAATCACTGGAAAATGTAAAGGGTTGAGCTTGATATTTAAATGCATACCAACAGGTTTGTCAAACAAATTTGTAAAAACATGTATTTTTTTAATCCTTTAACGTCAATTATTATTTATATATATTATAATACACACACAGTTGAAGTCGGAAGTTTACATACACCTAAGTTGGAGTCATTAAAACTCGTTTATCAACCACTCTACAAATTTCTTGTTGCCAAAACTAGTTTTTTGTTTGTTAAGTTGGTTAGGACATCTACTTTGTGCATGAGACAAGTCATTTTTCCAACAATTGTTTACAGGCAGATTATTTCACTTATAATTCACTGTACCACAATTCCAGTGTGTCAGAAGTTTACATACACGAAATTGACTGTGCCTTTAAACAGCTTGGAAAATTCCATTATGTCATGGCTTTAGAAGCTTCTGATAGGCTAATTGACATCCTTTGAGTCAATTGGAGGCGTACCTGTGGATGTATTTTGAAGGTCTACCTTCAAACTCAGTGCCTCTTTGCTTGACATCAAAATAAATAAAACATAATCGGCCAAGACCTCAGGAAAAAAATTGTAAACCTACACAAATCTGGTTCATCCTTGGGAGCAATTTCCAAACGCCTGAAGGTATCACATTCATCTGTACAAACAATAGTACGCAAGTATAAACACCATGGGACCACGCAGCCGTCATACCGCTCAGGAAGGAGACGCGTTCTTTCTCCTAGAGATGAACGTACTTTGGTGCAAATCAATCCCAGAACAACTGTAAAGGACCTTGTGAAGATGCTGGAGAAAACAGGTGCAAAAGTATCCATATCCTCAGTAAAACGAGTCCTATATCAACATAACCTGAAAGGTCGCTCAGCAAGGAAGAAGCCACTGCTCCAAAACCGTCATAAAAAAAGCCATACGGTTTGCAACTGCACATGGGGACAAAGATCATAGTTTTTGGAGAAATGTCCTCTGGTCTCATGAAACAAAAATAGAACCGTTTGGCCATAATGACCATTTTATGTTTGGAGGAAAAGGGGGGAGGCTTGCAAGCCGACGAACACCATCCCAACAGTGAAGCACAGGGGTGTTAGCATCATGTTGTGGGTGTGCTTTGCTACAGGAGGGACTGGTGTACTTCACAAAATAGATGGCATCATGAGATAGGAAAATTGTGGATATATTGAAGCAATATCTCAAGACCTCTAAAGCTTGGTCGCGAATGGGTCTTCCAAATTGACAATTTTTTAAACTTAACCTTTATTTAACCGGGTAGGCCATTTGAGAACAAGTTCTCATTTACAACTGCGACTTGGCCAAGTTAAAGCAAAGCAGTGCGACACAAACAACATGTTTACATGGAATAAACAAAGTACAGTCAAAAACAAAGTCTATATACAGTGTGTACAAATGGCGTGAGGAGGTAAGCACTGGAGTGCTTAGATTTGCAGATGATGATGTGCAAGTAGAAATACTGGTGTGCAAAACAGTAAAAAACTATATGGGGATGAGGTAGGTAGATTGGATGTTACAGGAAGGCCATAAAGATCAAGGACAACAACCACCCGAGCCTTAACACTGGAGTGATAGATTTGCAGATGATGATGTGCAAGTAGAAATACTGGTGTGCAAAACAGTAAAAAACTATATGGGGATGAGGTAGGTAGATTGGATGTTACAGGAAGGCCATAAAGATCAAGGACAACAACCACCCGAGCCACTGCCTGTTCACCCCGCTATCATCCAGAAGGCGAGGTCAGTACAGGTGCATCAAAGCTGGGACCGAGAGACTGAAAAACAGCTTCTATCTCACGGCCATCAGACTGTTAAACAGCCACCACTAACATTGAGTGGCTGCTGCCAACACACTGACTCAACTCCAGCCACTTTAATAATGGGAATTGATGGGAAATTATGTAAAATATATCACTAGCCACTTTAAACAATGCTACCTAATATGTTTACATACCCTACATTAATCATCTCATATGTATACGTATATACTGTACTCTATATCATCTACTGCATCTTTATGTAATACATGTATCACTAGCAACTTTAACTATGCCACTTTGTTTACATACTCATCTCATATGTATATACTGTACTCTGTACCATCACTCATTCATATATCTTTATGTACATATTCTTTATCCCTCTACACTTATGTGTATAAGACAGTAGTTTTGGAATTGTTAGTTAGATTACTTGTTGGTTATTACTGCATTGTCGGAACTAGAAGCACAAGCATTTCGCTATACTCGCATTAACATCTGCTAACCATGTGTATGTGACAAATAAAATTTGATTTGATTTTGATTTGGTTGTGTACAGCTGCAGCGATTGGTTAGCTGCTCAGATAGCTGATGTTTAAAGTTAGTGGGGGAGATAAGTCTCTGACTTCAGCTTGTTTTTGCGCAATTCGTTCCAGTCATTGGCAGTAGAGAACTGGAAGAAAAGGCGGCCAAAGGAGGTGTTGGCTTTGGGGATGACCAGTGAGATATACCTGCTGGAGCACGTGCTACGGGTGGGTGTTATCGCGACCAGTGAGCTGAGATAAGGCGGGGCTTTACCTAGCAAAGCCTTATAGATGACCTGGAGCCAGTGGGTCTGGCGACAAATATGTAGTGAGGGCAATGACCCCAAGCATACTTTCAAAGTTGTGGCAAACTGGCTTAAGGACAACAAAGTCAAGGTATTGGAGTGGCCATCACAAAGCCTTAACCTCAATCCTATAGAATATTTGTGGGCACAACTGAAAATGCGTGTGTGAGCAAGGAGGCCTACAAACCTGACTCAGTTATACCAGCTCTGTCAGGAGGAATGGGCCAAAATTCACCCAGCTTATTGTGGGAAGCTTGTGGAAGGCTACCTGAAACGTTTGACCCAGGTTAAACAATTTAAAGGCAATGCTACCAAATACTAATTGAGTGTATGTAAACTTCTGACCCACTGGAAATGTGACGAAAGAAATAAAAGCTGAAATAAGTCATTCTCTCTGCTATTATTCTGACATTTCACATTCAAAAAATATAGTCAGCCTAACTGACAGGGAATTTTTACTTGGATTAAATGTCAGGAATTGTGAAGTACTGAGTTTACATGTATTTGGCTAAGGTGTATGTGAACTTCCGACTTCAACTGTATGGTGTGTGTGTGTGTGTGTGTGTATATATTGTTTCTCCCACAATGGTGTAGTTTAGACTGTATTTTGCATTAAGGTGAGTTGTGTTGTGCCTACCATCAGCAGAGACAAAGCATTCTCTTGAATATGGGGTAGGTATATTTAAATCATAGAATCGACATATCCCTTCAGACTGCTGCAATAGGATTGTTAAATTCCAATTACTACCACAAAGATGGCTGCTGGTCCAGCCACCATCGAATGTCAACATAAATAGTGAGGTCTACTCTATTGCCTATATTTCTATTTCAATGGGTTTCCTATGGAAGATTGACAGTATAATGTAAAACCTCTTTATGCGATCATTTGAAAGTTGAAATATTCCCATTTCAGTACATTTATCAGCCAAAACATGACACCCACCCTGTATTCAAGAGCATGCTGTTTCTCAAACAATGGCAAGCACAACACAAACACTTCAAATCATGTAAAATAGGGTCTAAGGTAGAGAACTACCGATAAACAACTGAGCTCATATATCGGGCCGATATTGGCCTTTTCTAGTCTATCTAATGCCAAGGAATATCTGGCTCGGAAAATCAGCAGCAAGCTCATTCTCCAAAAGAAAGGTTCGGTATTGCGAACTGAATTTAACCAAAATTAAACTCCTGTTGCAAATATTAGTTAATTTGCCAATCAGGCTCATGTCGATGTGCCCCGACATGCATGCAATAAGCTAGCCAGCTATCTAGCAAAGCATCTGTTAGCAAATATTACGATAACTAACCCTTTAATTTGTGTTGTTGGGTAGCTTGCTATATTAGCTACCTTGCTGGTTAGATAAACATGATGCAATGAGCTAATTGCCAATGTAACTAGCTAACGTTAGTTGGTTAGTTATCATTTTGAGCATGCACCATTTTCAGCAACAAGCCATCTGATTTGCACTGTAAGGTTAGCTATTTTCTGGTGTGCTGATTTGACTAGCCGCAATTGTATCCGTGAATTGAAAAGTCGGATTAGATTGCTATAATAGGGGAATAATTAAGTGTTTTAATATGCCCAAATAAATGTTAGCAATGGGTTTAGCTAAGTAAAGAATCTCCCTGCATGTTTATGGAGCAAGAAAGCTGTATACCAGCGTGTGTCTGAGTACTCACTTCTCAAACCATGGGCAGATTTGAGTAATTCAGACAGAACGTGCATTGTTGTTTTCATATTTTTTCCTCCTCTCCTTGTTAGATATTATGCAAATGTTATGGCTTGGTAGCAAATTTCATTGCCGTTGATCTAGTTCTCATAGTACCTGTAAACAGCAGCACGTGATATTAGCGATGGAGGGAGATGTGAAAGGGAGCGGAGTTACACTCTATCCAATCGTAGCCGTAGGATGGAAGTTGCAACCTGCCCATTTCTTGACAGATAGCTGAACTAGCGAATTTCGTCCTGGCAGCTGAGTTGTTTAGAGATGCGTCCTGACAGTTTAATTTTTATTTAAAAACATTCAATCACGGAAAATGACATACTAGTTTCATAAGCATCCGTGATCACAAATAATGACGTTACGTAGGACCCATTTGCTTTGAATATATGTTATTTTATGTTCTGAAACTAATAGCAGTGCCTATATAATGTCCTTCCATACAGGCGTGATATGCTGGAGTGGTGCTTCTATAACAAATGTTGATTAGTAGGCTAGTAAATCCCAAATGGAAGGCGAACAGATTGTTTGTCATCCTTAGCACCACAGACTTCACTGATCAGCCAGAACAATAACTCAATGCATGCACACGCTCTTATTGAATGGGCATTCACCTGTATTGTGAGTAGGCCTATGCCATCTTAATTTATTTAGGTTATCAAGAGATTTACCATTCAGATCAAATTATTACCGTTATGTCTTTAGATTGGTTACACTTTTTATTTTATTTTAATTGATGCATTATAATTCATACATGACTGTATTCATTTTCTAATTTAATGATTTTGAAATTGGCCTAAAATATTGGCCATCTTGACCCCCCCCAAAATCGGTATCTGCATCAGCCTTAAAAAATCCATATTGGTCATTCTCTAGTCTAAGCTACAACAAATGTGAAATATTCAGAGTTGATGTAAAAGGTCAAATGTAAAAATAAAAATAAATTATTAAACATTTGTAAAAAATAGTTTGACAACCCTGTTTGTAAGCTTTTATATTAAACTCAACAATTTACCTTTTCCAGTGATTAAGACAGGGCTGTCTCATGGTAGTGGGGGTATGCAAAATGGGTCAGCTTTGTGCACCTCTCCTAAATGTTGTGGCATTCAGGTCCAAAAAGTTACTTTCTGACGACTTCTATTATGGTCAAATATGTCTACCTTTGTTCAAATTTAAAAGGAGTGCGGTCAAAAGGGATTGAAATCAAATGGAACCACCCTATTGTGATTTACTTCTCCCTGTCCTTTGTCATAGAGAGACTGATGCAGAATGGAATGAGATGTCTCCATCTTCCAGAGCCTTCCAGTAATTCACCATGCCATTTTGCACTGGATTTCTAGCCTACCGTGCTGGTTGTGTTGAGGAACTGTTGAATTATTCAATTGTGGCCCTTCCAGTTTACCCTGGGCGCCAGTCCAGTGTTTTACAGACAGAAGTAGCACCTGTTTTCAGTGCAGTGGTTCTTGACGCAGCTGTTTTCATAGCTCTGGTTCTCGACGCAGCTGTTTTCATAGCTCTGGTTGACTGTTACAGCAGATGCTTCAAGTCTAATAGGTTCTAATAAACACCTTTGTTGGCAATGCGGTGCCCATTTTTAGGAGATCTTCATGGGGTAGAAGGTAGCCTAACGGTTAAGAACATTGGGCCAATAATCAAAAGGTCACTGGTTCGAATCCCAGAGCCGGCAAGGTGTAAAAATCTGCCATTCTGCCTTTGAGCAAGGCAGTTAACCCCTAACAACAGCTGCTCTCCTGATTCCGAGGGGTTGGGTTAAATGTGGGAGACACAATTCGGTTGAATGCATTGTTGTGCAACTGAATCCCCTTTCCCGTCCAATGATTGCACTAACTGCAGCATCTCGTCAAAGCTAGCAAAAAAAATAAACAATCATTGACTCGGTTTATAGGCATTTTTTGAGTACACCATTTTAAGATTAATTATATTCTAGATTGTCACACATTGTCTTATTGATGTTTTATAAGTGACCCTTGCGTTTGTCTTCCCTGATAATTGGAGTGAATTGATAGATTTTTATTTGACAATTTAAAAAATAAATAAAATAACCACGTGGATACAATGGATTTAAAAATGGGTAGAGGATAACACAAAAATAGAATAATGTATTTCCATTGTCGTACCTTTTTTGTATAGCTCAAACAGTTGTCAAGGAGGGCGGTCACATGTTGCAAAGCAGAGGATCACTGGTTCGAGCCTGGTATGGGGACAGGAACAGTGGAGGAAGCTAAACTTAGCAGCACACTGACGTTGGGTTCACAAATGAGTTCTTGAATTACAGAAACAATGTGTTGTTCAACTTCAATCAGTACAATGGGTCAAATATAAATTGCCCTAGTACTGACTTGCCTAGTTAAATCAAATAAACTGTAGATCAAATAAATATCATTATTGCTTTAAGCTCTTGACCTTTCATATTGAGTTTTTTTCTTCTTCCTCTGTTTCTTACTCTGGCATTCCATTGTTATCTCAATGATGTTGCTAGCTGGTGTATTACAGTTTTGGCGTATGGTATTACTCAGTGTTTTGTTTTTGTATTACTATGATCAGGGCACCCTTGAATGAGACCCTGGTCTCAATGGGTTTTCCCTGAATAATAATAATAATAATAATAAAATAAAAAGCTGGCAGTGCGGTGACAAATTTATATTAATTTGAGGTAGAATTGTCCTTATTTAGACTGGGTTAAAGCACAGAAATAACATGGAGGTAGTGGTAAAATGCTTTGCCTGCTACTTGCATGCTAGTGCTAGATCTAATAGGTCATATCTTGCTTGTTTAAGTACATTTGACATCCAAGGTGGAATTTCAAAACCATGGTACTTTGTGGCTTGGTGCTTCATCTTTAATTATTGTATGCTGTAATTGTACCGTGCATGTAGTTAGTTTCTTTATCTTATCGCCAAAACTATAGACGGTTAATCTTCAGTAAACACTTTCAATGAAGAGGTACAGCAACTCAATCTCCTAAAACACCCATTTCTGTCCGGAATGGATCTGTAGAACTCCATGTTATCAACCATTACTGCATTCCCTACACAGACCTGACTGCTACAACTGCATGAAAACGTAGTCCGTCATCAGCATGAAAACGTCGATCTGCACGTCAACAAAACTTGTAATTTGTAATTTTTTATCAAACAAACAAAAACAGTCCACCAGCGTACATGAAAAGTACTACTGTGTTTCTTATGGCTTTGGCCTCAATGTCTTTAAAGCTGGCTTCTGCCGTGCAGCGGAGGGTTCCGGAGTGAGCGCTCAGATTCAGGACCTGTTGGACAGCGGTGGCTCGTGGGACAGGAACAGCATTGGCAGCGTGCTGGAGGAGGCCATGACGCGCTTCGCCGTGATGCAGCAGCAGACCGAGGAGCGCTTCCGCGTCTGGATGGAGAAGCTGACGCGCCTCGACTCGGACGACAGCGGCGACTCATCCATCCACTCGAGCGACGCCCCTGTGCGGCACCGTCACAGGGCGCCACGCCCGTCACTGCCCAGCTCCTTCCTTCCCTCGTCGGAGTCGCAGGAGACAATGGTGGTGTACATGTTGGCCCAGGAGAACATCACCATGAGCAGCATGTCCCCCGATCCCCTCAACAACAACGTCCTGCCTGACGTAGTGCCAGTGGCCACCCAAAATGGAAACCCGGACATTTCCGACCCCGGGCTATTGAAAGTTTAGATGGGCTTGTTTGACTCATGGACTGCATTAGTGTTGTATTTCCAGAATGGATAAAGTTCCATTACCATCACGCACACAGTGATGATTGCAGATGTGCTTATCTGATTTCCAAATGTTATCGTTGATTTTAGTCACCAAGCCACCAATTCTACTGAAAGTCCATTATGTGCAGTATTCCATACTAGTTAACCCGGAGAGCATGGCATTGCCTGTGTTTTTACATAAAGACTGTACAAGTACAAAAACAACACAATCAACCGCAGTTAGAAACAGGTGATTACATTTGAATGGCACTCTAAAGTCCTCCATGCCTGCAGAACTTGAATCACTGTGATTCACTGCACTGAATCCATGTGAAATCTCTTAATGCGTTTTAAACAACTCAACGGAGCCAAATGACTTGTTTGTACTGCATAACATGCATCATTGACACGGACAATGCATATTTTATCGACAGATACTGTCAAGTCAGGGCTCTCATTGTATTGCTTGCAGTATGGCCTATTCCAAAAGTATACATGTTTACCAGCTAACACACACACACTGTGTCAGTTCGCACAAAAACGTGCATTACAGCACCCCAGACAACCAATTAGGCAGGGGGCTGCTTCATAGCATGTGCCTTGACATACTGAATTCATGCTGGGAATGAGAACGTTGTGAGGAATATCATACTGCCATTTTACTCAGAGCAACAGCCACTAGGTTAGGATTTGTAATTGATTAAATACTGCTCTACTAACAGTAAACATTCTGGAGAGAATTATATTCTTAACGCAATATACCCACTGCCCCATATGATTCCTTGAATTTGTATGTCCAACTCAGAACGTTGTTAAACTTTTATATGTAGGTAGAGTGGATGTCTCTTTTCACCTGAACAGCTGTTGTGGTGGCACTGATACTGTGAAAGATTAGGCCTAATACAGTGATAGCAGTTGAGAGAAACGTTTTTTTTTTTTTTAAATTTTATGTGCAGATTGTGGGCCTTAGATGTGTTATCTTTTGAGTTGAACAAGAGATAAAATATCAATATTATTATTTTCATATCCTCATAGTGGTGAGTAGGGCGGGAACAATACCTGTATCACAATATTTTTTCCATGGTAAAAAAGAACACGAAGCAGATCAAACTCTTTGGTCCTTTAAAAAACTGCTGTAGATAAAATATTCTGTGCTATAGCTGGATGACAACATAATGTTTGTTTCTGACCTTAGGGCTGTTTTCCTAAATGTTAAATCTGCTTTGTTTTTTGTTTCCTTGCCACGATACTAACGCAATACTGGTATAGTCCCGGCCCTAGTAGTTAGGTGTTGGTTGTGTGTTTGTCTGCCAACCTGGCCTGTGCTTGATGCAAACGCAGCCTTTTTTAGACTAGTAGTTGTATTGATAATACTTGTATTATCAAACTGAAACCAGGTTTCACACTAACACAACAGACGTTGGGTTCCAGAGTGGTAAAGCGTATGTTTGTTTACTAGTTCCTATATCGGCCTACATAAGATACAGGTGACAACGTGGCTTTTTCTGGTTCAGATCCTGTTGCTTGAGTCTGAACAACCTTCTCCAGTTTCTTGTAAAATAATAAAGATGGGGCCTCCCATGTGGCTCAGCGGTCTAATGCTGACCCCGGTCACCAGTGGAAAGGTGTTTTCTCCGACACATTGGTGCAGCTGGCTTCCGGTTAAGCTGGTGGGTGTTAAGAAGAGCGGTTAGGCGGGTCACGTTTCCGAGGACGCGTGACTCCACCTTCTCCTCTCCCGAGACCGTTGGGGAGTTGCAGCGATAAGACAAGATTGAAAAAGGGGGGTAAAAAAAAAAGAAGAGAACTTCTTAAAACACCACATTCAGGACAGCTAAAGGAACAAATCTGGAAGCATATTCAGTTGGGCTGTATCTTTTGGTGTATCGCAATTTGCAGATCAAAATGTACTGTGGAATATAGCGACAGTTATCAATTCCACATGGTTTAAACTGCATCAAATTCTTACTGTTTGCTTGTGATCTTCACTGTATGTCAGTGTCAAATATGTGTTCATATGCTCATGAATTGTAGTGATTGACATTCTTTGATACATTTTTTTTTTAACCTTTTATGTTAACAAGACTTTGTCCACCTTCCATCTCCTGCCTTTAATTTCATGGTGCACAGTTCATTTGATATATTTGGTTTGCCTTATTGTCTGGTATGGATCACAGTACTGTAAATTGTCTTCTATTTGTTTACCACAGTATTGTATCATGTCAGCATCTCACTGGAGAGCGAGAGCGAGCCCAGTTTTACAAGTACATCAAATACCTTTATGGTTATTCTCCATTGAGGACAGGTATGATTAACAAAGTGAGAATCTTGGTTTATATTAGTCATTTTTATCTTCATTAGGCCTAGTTATAGGGAGGGCCAAGAGTTGTTCCTGACCCTGTGATTCTGATCAGCCAGGAAAACTCTGGGCCCTTATCCTTTGGATCCTTTTTATTTTGGCCCCCTCAAAGTTTTTAATAAAGAATGTATGTGTACAAAACATGAAGGACACATGCTCTTTCCATGACATAGCCACCCTTTGCCTTGACGGCTTTGCACACCTGGTCTGTCTATTTGAATAATCTCAAATATAACATATATATTTTGATTTGTTTAACACTACATGATTCCATATGTGTTATGTCATAATTTTGATGTCTTCGCTATTATTCTACAATGTAGAAAATAGTAAAAAATATAGAAACTCTTGAATTAGGTTTTCTAAAACTTTTGACCGGTAGTGTTTATATAAAACACAGTGCACTTGGAAAGTATTCAGACCCCATCACATTGTTAGGTTACAGCCTTCTTCTAATTTTTGTATTTAAAAAGAAATAAAAAATGCTCAGTCTACACACAATACCCCATAATGACGAAGCAAAAAGTACTTAAAAAAACAACATCCGCTTCAGATCCTCTCAAGCTCTGTCAGGTTGGATGGGGAGTGTCTCTGCACAGCTATTTTCAGCTCTCTCCAGAGATGTTAAATCAGATTCAAGTCCGGGCTCTGGGCTCGGCCACTCAAGGATATTCAGAGACTTGTCCCAAAGCCACTCCTGCGTTGTCTTGGATATGTGCTTAGATATGTCCTGTTGGAAGGTGAACCTTCGCCCCAGTCTGAGGTCCTGAGCGTTCTGGAGCAGGTTTTCATTAAGGATCTCTCTGTACTTTGCTCCGTTCATCTTTCTCTCGATCCTGACTGGTCTCCTGCATCTGAAAAACAACCCCACCATGCTTTACCGTAGGGCTGGTATTGGCCAGGTGATCAGCGGGGCCTGGTTTCCTCCAGATGTGATGCATGGCATTCAGGCCAAAGAGTTCAATCTTGGTTTCATCAGATCAGAGTCCTTTAGGTGCCTTTTGGCAAACTCAGTGGGCTGTTGTGCCTTTTACTGAGGAGTGGCTTCCGTCTGGCCACTCTACCATAAAGGCCTGGTTTGGTTGAGTGCTGCAGAGATGGTTGTCCTTCTGGAAGGTTCCCCTTCCTTCTGGAATGTTATCCCATTCCCACAGAGCAACTCTGGAGCTCTGTCAGTGTCACCATCAGATTCTTGGTCAACTCCCTGACCAAGGCCCTTCTCCCCCGATTGCTTAGTTTGGCCGGGCAACCAGCTCTAGCAAGAGTCATGGTGGTTCCAAGATTCTTCCATTTAAGAATAATGGAGGCTACTGTGTTCTTGGGGAAAATGCTGCAGGCATTTTTTGGTACCCTTCCCCAGATCTGTTCACGACACAATCCTGTCTTGGAGCTCTACGGACAATTCCTTTGACATCGTGGCTTGGTTTTTGCTCTGACATGCACTGTCAACTGTGTGACCTTATATAGACAGTTGTGTGCTTTTCTAAATAATGTCCAATTAATTGAATCAGCCGCAGATGGACTCCAAGTTGTAGAAATATCTCAAGGATGATTAGTGTAAACAGGATGCACCTGAGCTCAAATTCGAGTCTCGTAGCAACTGGTCTGAATACTTACGTAAATGAGGTATTAAAAAAAAAAAAAATCATTTTAGAATAAGGCTGTCACATAACAATGTGGAAAAAGTCCAGGAGTCTGAATACTTTCCGAAGGCACTGTATGAACTGTAACTCTGTAAAATCTTTGAAATTGTTGCATTTTTATGTTTTGTTCTGTACATTTTCATCTCAAAGCAGTCTCGGACTGCCCGCTGACCGTGCTGCAATGATCTCTGTCAGATCCCGCGGGAATGCAGCCCTCTAGTGCAGGATTAGGTGGTGACGGGTCCCATCAGGGTCAGACAGCCAGGCAAGACCAGTCTATAGAGTTCAGGGGAATTTTACAGTATATAACAATATCAGTGAATGATACAACGTTCCATCTTGACTTGATGGGTAAGACCTACAGTAGCTACAAGACAGCAGCTTAAAGCTACAGTCTGGGATCTGGGAATAATGGTCATTTTCAATTATTGAACCATTTGATTCTATTTTTGGATAAAATTATGTATAAATGTACACCAAGTTAATTATTTGTCATGCCTCAATTTAAGAGGTTCGGATGGTGACAGGGTCAGTTAGCCAAGGAAGACCAGTCTGTGACGGAGCTGAGGTGAACGCAACACTTTTATTTTCTCTGTGAAGCAAACCCTGAACACGCCAGATGCTTTTATTTTTTAGGCGGCATGACAAACCACAAGTTGTTTTACAAACTGGTCAAGGGGTATTAGAGGCTTTTCCCGATGACACAAAACATGTAAAACAAAAATGTGAAGAAGACCTGGTAGAAGCTATCGATGATGATGAATGGATACAGATGTGTTTGAATGCCCAGTCATGTGCATATCATCTCAGTCATAGATTTCTGCAGTTTAAGACCATCCTTAGAATGTAATATATGCCAGTGAAACTGAATTACATGCACTCAGAAATGTCATTCCTCTGCTGGAGATGTAAACACAAAAGGGGACATATTTGCATATGTTTTGGTCTTGTGAAGGCTGGCTGAATTCTGGCAAAGAGTATGATCTTTTATCTCAGCATGTCTACAGATTCTCCCATCTCCCTGTTTTTTTTTTTTTTTGCTTAGAAATGTTGATACTGGAGACCATCTGAAGAAACAGTGTAATCAGAAATGTATTACAAGATTAAGGGTATACTGGGCAACTTTCATGAGGTCTGGATTACTTGAATGGAATACAGTACGACTAAAGGAGTCTGTATTGAAAACGTGCCCACGTCATGGAAGATACCTATTTCGGCAATCCCTAGCTGCTGGATTGCTCAGTCCTGGCCCTGGGTGTCTGCCATCCTGTGGGTTGTCACGTTGGCCTTGGCCTAAAACACCCTAAACCAATAATGAATGTTTCACTAAGATCCTAAACCTTAGTGGGGTGTGTTGGGTTGAGGTGCTGCAGGGTGGTGGACCACTAGCAACAGGACGGAGTGACATTGCTTTATTATGTGCAAAAAATGATGTAAAAAGAGCTCTATCGTACTATTAGGCCCATGAGATTAATTATTTGGAGAATTTGCTGTTTCTGGTTGTTAAAGTATATTTGAGGTGTATGTGTTATGTCTTTTTTTTTTACCTTTCACTTGGGAACAACAAAAAAATAAAGATGGGAACTGGTAAGGAACTTGTGTTGGGAGAGTTGAGTTATTGACTAGACTGGTGGAGGTCGAGTGTGCAGGCAGATGGGGCTGGCTGAAATTTGATATAGAGGATTCCTAATAAAGCGAATCAAGTCTTTTTTTCTAGAGGTGATAAGTTGTTAGGCTATTGGTTAAAGGTGCAACACAATATTTAATATTGAATTACCTTTGATCTAATTCAGTCTTATTAATCACTTAAAAATGTTTAATGTTCTCTTACCTAGCTTGATGACTTTGGGCAATTTTGCTTACTTTTTGTTCTAGAGCTGGCATATTGGATTGTGTAAAAATGCAGGAAATGAGCTTTAGAGGCCCAAAAAGAATGTCCCCCCACTCCTAAAACCAAACCCTGCATTTACAGCTGAGCAAAACAAAGGCAATTATTTAGGTTGAATAGTTAAATTATTACTAACTTGTTAATTGTCTAGCAACAAAAATATTTACAACTGAAACGCATGGTCATTCATTACCGCGCATGACAGGTGGCATTAAGCAGTCAAGATCATTAATTAAAATATTGGGAGTTGTAGAATGTGGGTTTTTATGATGTATCTGATCCACTCAGTCATTCCATGTCTGAAATCCTATCGTGCGCTGTTATACTAGACCTATAAACAGTCTGCTCTAGACCACTGCTCTGCTACAGTTTTGTGTACCGTTACATAATCTGCCATGGGGTGCTGCAAGCAACTTGGTCTAACACTTATGATATTGTCAGTGGGGTTGTAACCTTTTCACAGGGCAAATGGCAAAGAATGCATTTGTGCTCATGGAGGTAGCTACGTCTGCTGCGAACACTGAAGTCTGCTAACGTGAGACCTCCTGAGAGACACCGTGATTTGATTAATGAAGTGTTTTCTGTTGTTTCTACAGACGGGCCTCCCGTAGTGGGCCACTATGATATTTCGGACACTGATTCTAACCAGGAGAGCTTAAGTGTGACTGTGGAGAGAGTGTGCCTGCGCCGGACAACCGTGATAACACATGAAAGGCTAAAAACACACAGGGACCAGGATATGGGAGCAAACTCTGGGGCAGTAAGAGTACAGCATCTGTGCTCTCTCTCAGCAGGTCAGTTACAAACTCGCTATATCACACTGAAATTTCCACCCTCTCTGGGATGACTTCCTGTATAATCTGCAGACAGTTTGACAGGCACAAGAAGATTGTTTAGGGCAACAAGTAGTGATAGGAACCAAACTCTCCAAGATGAAGACCTGGTAATATTGTCATAATGATGTAATTTCCTCCATCTCAAGCTCCATGACATGGATACGGTTGAATAGAACATGTTGTACTGTGCTCCGAAGGTTGGAAAGGGGAGATCTTTTGGAGTTTGAAGGAGAAATTACACTGTCTATCTGCTTGTCTTTTCCTTTCTGGTGCTGCAAATGCTGTTTTTCTTTTTGAGGTTGCCTTTTTCTTTTTCATCTTGCTGTACATGTATTTCATAGCAATTCAGTTAGTCAATTGACATAGCTGTATACTGAACAAAAATATAAATGCGACATGCAAAAATTTTAACGATTTTACTGAGTTACAGTTCGTATGAAATCAGTCAATATAAATTAATGAATGACCTAATCTATGGATTTCACGTGACTGGGCAAGGGCGCAGCCATAGGTGGGCCAATGATGGGAGCCACTGGGGAGCCAGTCCCAGCCAATCAGAATGAGATTTTCCCTACATCAGCTGTCCGAGTGGTTGGTCTCAGATGATCCCGCAGGTGAAGAAGCTGGGTGTGGAGGTCCTGGGCTGGCGTGGTTACAAATGGTCTGTGGTTATGAGGCTGGTTGGACGTTACTGCCAATTTCTCTAGTAGAGAAATCAACATTCAACTATCTGGCAACAGTTCTGATGGACATTCCTGCAGTCAGCATGCCAATTGCATGCTCCCTCAACTTGAGACATCTGTGGCATTGTGCACATCTGTGGCATTGTGCATTCTACACCTGCATTGCTTGCTGTTTGGGGTTTTAGGCTAGGTTTCTGTACAGCACTTTGTGACATCATCTGATGCAAGAAGAGCTTTATAAATAAATTGGATTGTGTGACTAAACAGCACATTTTAGAGTGGCCTTTTATTGTCCCAAGCACAAGGTGCAACTGTGTGATTATCATGCTGTTTAATCAGCTTCTTGATATGCCCCACCTGTCAAGTGGATGGATTATCTTGGCAAAGGAGAAATGCTCACTAACAGGGATGTAAACAAGTTTGTCCACAAAATTTGAGCGAAGTAAGCTTTTTGTGCACATGGAAATTATTTCTGAGCTCTTTTATTTCAGCTCACGAAACATGGGACCCGCATTTTACATGTTGCGTTTATATTTTTGTTCAGTATAAATTGACATAGATCGACTGCAATTTAGAGTGAACCGGATATTCGTGTCCATTAGACTTCCAGAAGAGGTCTGTGAACTGTATAATTTCAGTCTCCCCTAACTTCACAATTCATTTGTTGTATTAGTTTTACTGGGGTGCAAAGCTCTACATGTCCCTTTGCATTCTAAAGTGTGTTGCATTGTTGTGTTGCAGGTCACATGGAGGCAGAACTGGCCCACAGGGAACCCCCTCAGCACAAGGGCCACATCAACATCCCCTCCTCAGACAGTGAGGTAGAAATAGTAGGAGTGCAAGAAAATGCAAGGTGAGTTCAGAAAGCATAACTTACAACACACACTGAGGTCACATCTGCCTGCACTGCAAACACTACGAAACTGTAATCGTTATATGGTGTTTCTCTGAAACGTGTTCATTTGAGAATCATGGTCATGCGACTGTTTTATTGCTGCAACAAAACTGTCATTATAGTTTTACTGTGTGACAACGTCAAGGAACTGGTGAACTGCAATGCATAGTTTGCACTTACCAAATCCTCAGTGTAATGTTGTTGCCCAAATATTTATCTTACATTGCTCTAATGTCCTTGTTGTGTTATTGTGCTGCTTCTCTTAACAGATGTGCCCATCCCAGGGCCGGAGTGATCCAGAGCCTGTCCTCTGCCTGGAAGCCCAACTCAGGGGAGCACTTCAACAACAGCACAAGGCAATCCTCCCAGCTCTGGACTACCGTGTCCCCCCAGCCCAACTGGGTGTCCCCTCCGGAGGTAGTGGATCTCACTCTGGATGAGGATACTAGACACAAATTCCTACTTTGAGCAACTTGTGCGCTGAAGACTTCCTTACACCCCTCTCCTCCTCCTCCCCCACCACGGCGGAAGCCCTTCCTGAGTATTACAGCCACCACCTGTGACTCATGGGCTGTGTCTCGAATGACACCCTATTTGGTCAAAAGAAGTGTGCTATATAGGGAATAGGGTGTCTTGAGATGCAGCCCCATGGACTCTTCTCTTCTTGCTGAGTGCTGTTTGTTTATAACCTACTGTGTATCAAAAGTTATTTTAACTAAGGTGATTCCTGTTCGTTTAAAAAAAATATATAATAATCAGGAGGGCAAGACACTAGAGCAGGTGGAACCATAGAGACGTTTTACAGTAAAACACATAGCAATATTCTCCCTGTCCTGTACCTCATTCATCCCGGAGACTGTCGTGCGTACGTAGGTAGGCACTTTGTGTTCTGTCCGCTAGCTGTAACAAGACTTAAAAGCTGCTGCATGAGGGAGGGGCAGGATCAGTGGCTTGAACCTGCTGCACTACAGACTGGTGACCTATTCTCCAACTGACTGGACTGGGCTTTCAGTTGATACTAAATGGCAACTGGTACACTTTCTACAGCATGATCCGCCGGCCTGTGACAGGGCTTTGGTGGCTTGACCTGATTCATACATCTCGATAAGAGTCACTTTTTTAGGTGTTAGTATGTTAAGATTTGACCACTGGCTCCACACTCTCACTGGTCAAACTACCGTAATAATGTTGATTTTACCTTACTTCGCTTACAAAAATATATAGTCAATTATGTTTAATTTATACTATTGATAACTGTGCTGTCAGTGACTCGATGCCTGTAAGACCGTAGCTAAATCAAGTTCTAAGCTAGCTAGATAGGAAAAAAATACTATCTATTCAAGGAAACAAACAGCATCACTGCTCTATGTTCAGTTCCTGTCTTTCTCTTTGAGTAGCTAGTGGTCAGACACACAAGACAAGATGAGTGCTGCAGCCCTGTTTGTACTTAAACAGTTGCTGCAGCTCTCTGACATAGCAGGTTATGTACAGTACTATTACTGTAAGACAGGTCTGCTGGCTGTTGAGCCAGCCCGTTGCTATGGAGAACAGTCTGAAAGTGTCCCAGGTGTCATTTTGGTAGTCAGTGACTGTATGACCCTGCAGTGCTAACTGGATGCACTTATGTGGATTGTGTGTATGTGTATCAGTGTGAATGAGATATCCCTCCTAACTTTTCGAGACCCCCTTCTGACATCTGAGGAAATGTATCTTCCATTGAACATTAAAAAGCAAAGATTGCCTGAATGCCTTGGAATGTGAACTATTTTCTTTCAGAGTCATGTATATTCTCTTACCTTAAAGTGTGGCGGATTTTGCCGCCTCTACAAAAAAGTTATTTTAATAATAGATGTGAATTTACGACGTAGATATTAACAAGGAAAGTACTGGTGAGTGTTGTGCCCATTTGGGGGCTTTATAGAGATACCTATTTAATGTACGAATTGTTTTAACCCTGATTCCTCAGGACTACCTGGTTCTCCTGTTTATTGTGTACTCATGCAGTACTTCAGGCTTGGTGAGACTGCAACCACGCCTAGTTAGTTTTTACCAATGATCTGGTATGAAACATCACATCCATTTGAACTGCATTAACCTCTTGGTCTCTATCTCTCTTTCCCTCATTAGAGGTTTATATTGAAGCATTTAATTCACTCCTGCTGGTCACAGAAAGGGAAAAGTTCTCGACACCAGGAACTGAACCAAAGTCTAATCAAATTTTTGTCAACGAAAGACTTCAAATCCTTACAGACTTGTGATGTTTAAGCTTTTGACAGCTTTTATTTCCCTTTGCATGTATTAAATTATTTTGAGGTCTATGAATTTATTCTTAAGTTGTTTAGTTGATTTCAACTTGAATGTGTTATCACCCTCCTTCCAGAGAAAAATACTGTGTAATTTAGATGATGACATGATTATGTTGGAATTTTAGTTTCCACCATGACGGTTTCTAACTGGCCAGTTTTCTCCACTGCATGCAGCTAGCACTGAAATTTACATTTTTTATTCCAGACCTATTCTCTTGCATGCAACACCGCTAAGCCCATTCTTGTTGTGTAGCTGATTATTGTTTGTCGGTTAAGACATTGCTCATACCTTTTAGGCTTAGTGGATTGCTTTCTGTAAGAAACTAGGGCAGCATCACTCGGGTATGGTTGCGCATACCATTGTTACATTTTTGTCCTCAAGTCAAACATTGTTTCAACCCGCTCTCAGTAATTTAACCCTTTTGTTCTGTTTAATTTATTTTACTGTCATTATTTTAAATTAACAAGAAATGAGAGTTAATATTTTGCAAGTCCCGGACTTCTTTGAAATGATGTCTGTAGAACAAAAAGGAAATTATTTTAAAACTAAATAAATAAAGTATTATTTAAGGACTGTGTTGATTGTGATTTTTATTTTATGTAATTGCCACCATGTACTGTTGGGTTTGTCAGTGTCTTTGCCTTATCAGAGTGACAAAGGGATGTTTCTGCTTCACTTATTACTTGTCTCTGATTCAATATCTGTGTAGAGCAGTGTTTCCCTTCTTCAGTACCCCAACAGCACAGAGGACTCCCTCTCTTCATGAACAATATGACCCCTCACCCACAAAGGGTCAGGGGTCAGGCAAGGGGGACCAGAGCTGTGCAATCTGCCTATCCTAACCTCAACCACGGAGCCCTTCTGCCATCTCTGTTAATCCTGAGGCCACCACTACAGCTGTATGCTAATTCCCATGGCTAGTCCCCTTGTAATGACATGAACAATTGCTAATAGATATTTTACTAGCCTAGAAAATAAATTAAATTGTTATGTTCTGTTATTTTAGGGAACTCTGAAGGAGGTGATTGGATATCTGAGTAGCCGTTGGTTCGTGCCGTTTTCATTGAAATTATGTCTGTGATTGTAGAGTACACACTTGACCACCAGAGGGCCCTGTCCTAGCAGAAATCAAAACAAACGTTCACAGAGGTAAGGACCATCGTTAAGTACCAGTAAGCGAGTCCTTGAAATTAATGGTAAAATACTAGGTTATTCAATATGTTGTAAACAATCCACAGGTTTATATTGCATGTCACCATTTACCTTCCCCTACCCCGCCATGTCATAGGCATGAAAATGGTGTTGACTTCATTTCAGCTAACTGCTGCCTGCTGGAGGACGACCGAGCTGTCACTGCATTGAGTTTGTAATTAATTTCACAAACCAACGATCATAGCCTACACACAATATTAAACAAATATTTCCACCACGTACTTGCTTGACTCTGCAAATAAATGCAGAAGTTAATCTGTGTGCAGGAATATCCTTTTATTATCCAAAGATAGCTATGTGATGGGGCTTTTATTGCCATCAGACTTCCGAGATCAGTGTAACGCTCTTTGTGTCTGAATATTCATATTTTGTACCAAAATTAACCAAATCTCTCAACTGGTGTCAACAATGCATAGGAATGGTTTTCCATTTTTTTTCTCCTGATTTGATCAATATGACCGTTGTGATTACTTCTCACACTAAGTAAAGGGTCAATTTGATAGTGGGGATGTCAAAGAGTGTTGGTCAGTCTCTCAGTCAATATGATATGAAACTAAAAGGTAAATTAGGTTATATCTGTGGCTGGAGCATGACCTCCGTAAAGGCATCGACAGTCAGACCGCGGGGGTGCAGTAAAGAGCTCCAGGTCCTTTGTGCAAGACCATAGTGGTGGGTAGGCTAGGCGGTATAAGGGTTGCCACTGAGTAGAGAATGATTGAGTTTAGTGACCCCCTCTTACCTCCCCTCTCCATCTGTTCCCATGTCAGACTTGCTCAGGTCCTGTCTTAACTCTGGTGGTGCAGACTGGAGAGTCTAGCCAGGACACCATGGCATGACAATATCCTTATTTCAAATAATAGGCCTTCAACAAAAAAATGTCCTGGAGTACATATAGGAACATGACACAATGTGTACATTTTTAGCAGCATCGTGTATTGGTATGAAAGAAATTCAATGATATGGATGGATCTGAGCCTGATTGACTTGAGTAGATGTCCAGAAGACGGACATGACCACCTCTTTGTAATTCGCAAAACGCAAATCGCTGATTTGATTGGCTGTCCCGTGTGCCACAGGAAGAGGCTTACGAAGAGAGGTGTTCATTGATTGGTTCGTTCTGTCTTTGTATGCCAGGCAGCTGAGCAGCCTGTCCGTTTGAATGTGCAGGGATTGGAAGGGACCATTTCCATGGACCATCTGTCTCACAGGCTAGCGATACAACAAAGGACCCAGGATGGTGTTAGTACATGTCGGATATTTGGTTCTTCCCGTATTTGGCTCTGTAAGAAATAGAGGTAAAGTTATGTATTTATTATGTCAATTTTTTAGGTATTTTCTCGTTCCTGTACGAAGTAAATATTAAAGCTAACTGCCATCTGCAGTGCCAGACGCCAAGCTAATAATGCTAGCCAGCCAGCTAACGTTAGCTGCTTAGCTAGATTGCCTGCTAGCTCAACTTCGCTCGAGCGACTAAAATCTGGCTTTGCAGTAACGTTAAAGGTTGTAACTAATCGAACAAGGTCAAACGAAATAATCAACTTGTGTACCTGATGTAACGAATGCGCAATGTTTGCAATCCTTTCTAGCTTGCAATTCTTATTGTCAAAGCCAAACGTTAAATTGCCAAGCTAACTAACGAAGCAAAATGGCAGCTAGCCAGCCAACACCGCTAGTTTATGTGGTATGGGCCACCCTGGCTGAGCCAGCCTTTACTATTAGGCTGATAGACGCGCAAGGACCATCAGTAGAATAGTCCATTTTATTACTAACAGTACAGTAGGATATAACTAGCGGAGTCGTTTCTACCAATTTGGCCTACAGTACTCTAACTGTAAATGTATGTTTTACACCGTCGACTAATACATTAACTGGCTGTTGTATTTACTCTGGTCGAGCAGCTGGTTAGCGAACATCACATCAGTGGCATCAATTGTTTATCCTTATGTATTGGTTTTTGGCGAGTGACAATATCGTGTTAGTGTGTACTGTGTGGGATTAGTTGACTTCAGCGAACTATTTGGTGTAGGTAGCTTAATGTTATTGGCAGAGACTGTACATTAAATCGGCTTACTAAAATCCCTCATTTATATACATTTTCATTATGCAATTAACTCCCGAAAACGACTGCCACGTTCAATCAATCTGAGCTGGTTGGCTGACGTTCGGCGTTTTAAAATGCACTGCAGTCTAGTGACGCGTTTTCTTAGTCAACTATAGTCCGGTCAGAAACACTATCCCGTAGCTTTGTAAATGGTTTTTTTCTTCTCTCAAACCCGAAACCAAACCCTATGTCTAGTTTTGAGCTATCAAGCTAACGTTATATATTCCAGGAAAAACACGAGCACAATTGGTTGCCTTTTGTTTCGCTCGATTGCAAACACCATACTAGCCAAAGCGGCCAAAATAAGTAACATACTCCATATGCGGTAAAAGGCTATACTAATCATGTAATAATAATCATATGAACGTGCATTTTAAGAGACATGCATTAGCACCAATGATTTCATTGTGCTTTTATTTGTGTTCTTTTTTCCTGTTCCATAGTATCGAGGCTGGCGCTACATTCCGCATTTCTCAGACCTTTGTCCCCTTCCATTGTGTTGCTAACGATCATCTGCTGCTGTCTGCCGTAGCCTCTGCCTGTTCTCTGCATCTAGCTGTATTGTGAACCCCTTCTTCCTCATTTCCTATTTCCATCTGAAGACGACATTGGCATTAAAACCCGAGTTCTCCCACTCATACCGTATCCTTCTGTGTAACAGACTAAAGAATAACACCTTCTCTAGGAAAACAGTTTTGTCTTTATTTAAACTGTCATGTTGCTCTTTAGTAAATAACCCATTGTAGCCTTAGACCTAGTACTACAAAATGTCATTGTGATTCTCCCATTCAGTGTGGATAGACTACATTTTGCTGTAAATTTCTGTAAAGTGGATACATTTAGACCCCTTGGCCCCTCGATTAGATTATAGTCCGGCTTGATCGAACTTGTGGATAACTGTCTCCAGTCATCCCTCTTGAATCTAAGGTGCATTGTACCAACTTGCATTTGTCAATTGGACCTGATGGCCTGTTTGAAACGCATCACATTCACATTCATTCCCCCTTCCAAATGCTATCATCCTAATCGCAAATAACCAATTGGACAACTGGCTGCAATAAATCTGCATTCTAATTTGCATGCCCTTTCCCCAAATGATCCTAAATTGCCACCTTTGATGGTCCATGCACCTGTTCTGGTGGCTAAAAGGCCAGCCATAATCCTATATGTGTGTATGAGCCCTTGTCTCATCTAATTGAATGAACCCATTTAGTCTGTCACAGCGAATCTTCGAGACTTGACTTGCTTTTTAATATTCCTTTTGTGATCCACAGTCATGCTAAATTCCCTAGTCTCAACACCTCCACAGAATGCTATCCATTTTACAGGGATGTGTATATCCTGCACTGCTGTAGAACTCCTTTTAGAATCAAAATGTCTTTATTCTTTGGTTGTGGTTTCTCTACCTTATGTTCTTGTATTAGAACCTAATGCATGATCATTTTTTATTACTTTTATGTTTTCACATTGAACAGCAGATTCCAATGTAAATCTTGGTGTAGAGATGTCCCTGCTGTACTGAAATGTGCTGTAGCATACACATCTACTCATTGGATGCTGCTTCTGTTCTGTTAACCCTACAGAGCATGGTCGGGCCTTGCCTTTGGTCTTTATTTGCATGTAGTTATATTATTATTACTATTATCACACAGTGCCACACATACTAATATTTTCCAATAAAGACTTGTAGTATTTTTCCTAACCTTCAGTGTGCTTTTTGCTGATTTCCATGTGTGTGTGTCCCCACCACCGTGCCATCACTAAGGCAGCCCCCCCCCCCCCCCCCCTGTGCTCTCATCTCGCTCTTGCGGAGGCACTTCAGGGTGCTGCTCTCTCCCCACTCCCAATCATAGGGTTAGGGACAGTCAAATCACTTGGTCCTACTGGGAAAATACATTTTGACAGACATGGGAGGCAGGGATCAATGTTGGAACCATAGTCACCCCCCCAATCAATACACATTCCATCTGTATTTGACTCTTGTCAGCTGTAACACATTGGTTGTTTACTGTAGTAGTAATAGTGAGCAAAATCTGTTTCTTCCTTTCACCCTTTTTTGCCAGTCTCGGTTTGTTTTTTAAAGATTGTTGTAATCTGGTTACAAAAGTGTTATTCCGTATATGCACCATGTGTCGCACGCAGCGGATGAATTTGGCGTTGAATCTTTTGCAAAATAATGAATCTTGAATTAGTGTCTTTCAGAAACTGACCAGGACGGGAGATTGAGTGTTGTTATGAGGCTGAATACACACCTTGAAGTTCCTCTACATGACACCCAACATAAAACACTGATTTAAATGCTATGGAGGTTATGCCGGTTCTGTTTACTTTGGTGTTCTTCAATAGAGTTTTGACACGTGGCACCAGCCATTCAATTGCTGTACAGACTGAGTTGGTCAACATAAAGCATTTGAATTGTTATATTTGCTATATAAACTAGCAAATAGATAGACTTGCCTGTATCTCAAAACTAGCAAGTGAAACTTTTACTTTGACAACACTACAGCACAAGGAACAAGTGATGTCTTTACCTTGACATATACACTTAGATGCATAATTCTCTCTTGCTTCAATATGGAATGACCCCTAGCTGTTCAGGTGAGCTAGATCAATCAGCATCAAACTGAACTCAATTAGCAAAATAACTTTATACAATGAATGATACTGTATTTAAAATTCATTTGAAAAGCTCAATACACTTTGCAGTAAAAGACATTACATCAACCCTAAGTCGGTATAAATCTGTGACAGAAGCATAACATCTCTGAGTTGCCTTGTTTTACCTTTTGGATAATGTCTTAAGCAGACTGTGGTTGTATCAGTTTTATACACAGACGAAGTTGGATCCGATTTAAGTGCAATTTGAAAATGGGTAAATATTTGTACAAGGTAAAGGTAAAACCGCTTTTATGTCGGCTAGGCCTATTTGTTGATGATATAAATTTAGGCTAGATTGTGTTAAATTTGGTCAACTGCCCTCGTTTAATGAATATCTCATGTTTTTGGGAAAAGAGGCTTTCTATGACAGTTTCTTGTACCAAAAGACCAAAGATATCTGGCTAAGGTTTATAGCCTTCCTACCTACAGGTAAAGGTTATTGTCACCGCCTTGGTATTCAAACGCTTACAAGGTCATATTCGGGAGTCAATTACAAATTATTCAACCCTACTGTAGTGTTCCATGCAAGCAGCCACTTTAGACTTTACATGTGTATTCTAATCATGTGATGAAATAATGCACAAATCACTAGAATTGATATATGCACCTTATCTTACTATACTTTAGTATGCACCGGACACCTACAGCCATAATGAGTTATGAATCTTTTGATACTTAGGGTTATTTATATGTAAAACATAAGGTGTTTCTTAGCTACCCCCTCAAACCAGTTTGCAATTTCCTACTAAACCCTGCACTTGTGCAGATTACATGCCATTACATCAGATAGACCTAGGTACTAAATCCTTCATGATTGGTTGATAGCTACTGCACTGATTAGCCTACACATTACCTCTTCACCCCTCTATTTGTGCACTGTAAAATAATGGGATGCTTATGCTGCCGAGGGAATGGGGTGTGTAGTGTAGATGGGGATTATGTTGGGGGGAGTAGTAGCAGTGATTATAAAGCTGCAGAGACAGCCGGGTTGGACGTCAGACTGCTGCATTCATGTATGGGCAGGGCTACAGGCTTGTCAGTCAAGAGGGGGAGCTATGCCGCAGCCACACCATGAGGGAGGGGCTGGGTGTGTGCGTGCAGCTCTGGAGGGTCTGAGCACAGATATGCACCAGTCAGGAGATTTGCAGCCTGAGCTCAGTACAGAGGTATGAGTAGACAGACAGTCAATAATAGGCTATAGAGGCTGTATGCTGCTCAGTCTGTCAGTGGTGCAATGTGTGCCAAGTAAGGTGTATTTAGTAGGCTATTTCATGGTCCATTTATGATTAGAATCATCAAGGGTTCTCTCCAAGGAATGTAAGAGGGGTGCTCGCACACCTTGTGACAGGTGTTCAA
This sequence comes from Oncorhynchus nerka, assembly GCF_034236695.1. Taxonomy (NCBI): domain Eukaryota; kingdom Metazoa; phylum Chordata; class Actinopteri; order Salmoniformes; family Salmonidae; genus Oncorhynchus; species Oncorhynchus nerka. Next base: position 16,604,268 of record NC_088414.1, on the reverse strand, counting down.
AAATGAAACAATGTTTTGAGTCCAAAGGGGGTCCAATGCCCCCCTTCTCAGCAGCAACACCTTGTTAAAAAATACTGGGGACAACCCTGTCATCATAGGACACATCCACCATGAGATATTGTTATATCCAAATCTAATAAAATGTATGATCATGTTTCTCCTTTGTTACTGGGGTCAGTTTAACCGTTTGTTCTTGAGTTCTGTAATATAAGTAGCATTTGGATTTCAATCCCAATTTTCTTACATTTATGAATATTGTAAAATAACATAAATGTAAAGCATTCCGTCAGAACGGAGTGAAAATGCTTTGAAATGGCATCCTCTTCCACCAAAGCCAGAAGCCAACAGTTTTTTTCCGCTCTACTTCCTCAGCCAGCCAACACAATTTCTCCTCTTATGGCTGAGGTTCACTGGGTTTCCTGTGTCTCAGGGCAATATATACTGTAGCAAAAGAACAACCAAGCAGAATATGTCATTTTAGTTTGTGACTAAAACATTCAAACTGCTTTGAATTACGTAGGCTATGGTGGGGGGGGGGTTATACAATTTTGAGTTGATCTGAAGTAACCTTTTCGGGTTGTAATTTAAATAGTCCAACCACTGTATCAGATAAATACATTTGTCACTTGAATTGGTTACACAATGTGATTCAACCATCAGCTAAAAGTATCAAGTACACCTCTGCTTATCATAATCATTACAGAGGCAGTGCTACTTAAAATTCCCCTCTGAACAGTAAAGATAATGATTAAACCCTCTCGTCTCTGCATCAAATTAGAACGAAGTTGCATAGCTGTTTTGTGAGCCATTCTTTATCATTTATGGAGGTCAGTAGTATCGTTTTATTATCACAATAATAGTCAAATAGCTTGGGTGATTCCTCACGAAACTATAACAAAAAAAGAACATGACTTTGGGGATTTTCACAATGTATTTCATAGAAGGGTCCTTTGGAGGAAGGATTGTTGACATACATTTTACATGTTGTATCTTGAAGCTTAATTGAGAAATAATTCATTGAAGTTGGAATATTTGTGACATTTTGGCCTTGCTCTGGCCTCCTTTAAGACTCCATAGTGTTTCATCTGGTAAGTGCTACAAAGCCAGAATTGATGTCATATGAAGCTTTTCCGCTTGCTCTGTAATCTAAGTAGTATTTTGATTTCAATCACAATTTTCTTATATTCATTTATGAATATTGTAAAATAACATGAATATTGAAAATATACCATTTTTCATTTGGCTATTTTTTCAATACATTGTTGAACATAATATACTCTACAGGCATATACAAGTTGAACATATGTCAACTATCCTTCCTCCGAAGGACCCTTCTATGGAGTACATTTTTTTTTTTTAAATACTTTGGCTTTTTTGTTCTTGTTTTGTGAGGAATAACCTGCTTGCTGAATAAACTAGGCCTTGGAGTCCCAGACCTTGGAGTCTGCTCCCCGGCTCAGACAGCTGGGGGCTGAAGGAGCAGCTGCCTCCCCCTCCTCACCTCCCTTCTGTGTGTAATGGATATTGATTGTTTGGCTGCGACCCAGCAGTGTGCTGATTCAGCAGGTTGGCCAGCGCTTCACAACTCCTCCTTTGAGGAACAGAGAGACAGACCGAGAGGCGGCATTAACCCGGGGGTGATACGTGGGGAATATATCAGCAGCAGCTTGCCTCAGATGGGAGTGTAGGATTAGCTACAGGTCTGCACCTCAATAGTCTAATTGTCTGTATTGGCTTCCTCTTGTGTCCTTTCCTTCTAGCCCAGTTCTCTTTCAGATCTGTGTGAAGGACGGTTTCCCAAAAGGATCTTAAGTTCTTCATTAGAACCTTCGTTGGAGCGTCGTTAAATCTCCGAGCTGTTTCCCAAAACCATTGTTATTAACGTTGCACTTAAACGCTCGTAATCTAACGCCTGCCTCAGACCACTTGTAGAGCGCTAAATGCGTAAAAAAAAAAAATTGCCCTTCATGACTTCATACACAGATGTCCGCTAAACATAGAATCACTTAGGTTATCCGTCTCTGACTGCCGATAACTTCAGAGTAAAGTTGACTACAAATACAAAGTTGCCACTGTCTTTGCAATTGATACAAACAAGCGACATATTAAAATATGCATCAAATGAAAACCAAGATGCTGCATTAAAATATAAACAGTAGGCTATAAGCCTATTTATTCAATCATATTGAAATACATTTAATGTTCAATTGTGTTTTATTTTTCTACTTGTAGGCTACTTTCTGTAATTTGTCTCAATATATTTCATGATGTGTAGCCTAAAATGCGGGCAATGATGTGCCAAGTAGGTGATTTTGTGAATTTTGGGGGGGTAAGCATTAGAATAAGCCACCTCAATATATGCAGCCGTAGGTGGTAATATCTCTCTAGGAGCTGATCCGTCTGTTATGCTATTATTTCCTTTCTTTCGATCTTATCAGTATAGAAACACCCTCCAACCACGCACTTAGCGATCTTTCTTTCTTCGTGGTGTCTTCGGGCCGTTGTAGGAAAGATGCATCATTAAAAACTTGTAAGCTTAAGTTCCATCGGGAAACTGGCAACCCTGGACAAGTGAAAGCAATTTTGGCATGTCTATTTGCCATGTTGTGTTCACCTGCCTTGTCTTTCCAGATCAGCGAAGATATAAGAAAATGAGACAAGATGAGGACCCCACTTTAGACTATTGAGTCGCACCCCAAGTGGCTGGTGGATCTATCAGTTGATCCCATAATGCCAGGCTCCATAATGAGAGAGGCCTATATGCCTAGTGTTCAGAGGTCTGATGGTAATACTGCAGTTACATCTCACAGCTGGACAGGCAGGTAGAGAGTGGCTGTTTTCCTTGTGAATAAGTAGCATGTTGAACGTTGAAAATATGTACCGCCATATCACGTTAAACATTCTCATACACTAGAACTCCGTACCATATGAAAATATGTGTTCATTCAAGGTGCAATTAAACCCAGGGTACTTATTTATAACTTTTATACAAACCTACTTAAGCAAAAGTCCTCATCAAACCTTGAAATCAAACTTAGCTGATATTATCAGAGACCTGCTTGAAGTCCAAATCAAACTAAAGGCCAGTCGGTCGGTGCCCAATGAACCCCATCACTCCCGGCTGACTCTGTAGAACGGCAGGATATGAGCTGAATAGTTTGGCTCTCTCTGGAGGTTAGACGTCCCTCCACTTTGTCTGTTCTTCATCTGCTCTTTCATCTGTTTTGTGTTTTCTTCCTGGGTGAGGTCACTTTCTGTTTTCTCTCTGTGTATGATTGATCTGTATGACTGTGTGTGAGTGATCTCGTGTGTGTGTGTGTGTGTGTGTTGTCAGTTTGTTTCTGAATGTGTTTTTACGATTGTGTTGGTTAAAACTCTGTGTGCGTGGTTTTGGTTTCTGTCTGAGAATGATTTGTACGTCTCCTGTCTGTTGTCAGATTGTTTGTCATATTTTGTGTGATTAAGCTATCATTAGATCGGTCTGTGGCCGGCAGGTAGCCTAGCGGTTAAGAGCATTGGGACAGTAACTGAAATGTCGCTGGTTCAAATCCCCAGAGCCAATTAGGTGAAAGATCTGTTTTGATGTGACTTGAGTAATACACTTAACTATAATTGCTTATGTAAGTCGCTCTGGATAATAGCATCTGCTTAATGACTAAAATGTAATGTAAAATGTCTGTGTAGTTCTGTGTGATGTTTAATTGAGTGTGACTGACTCCCTCTATCTGTTTGGCTGTTCACTGTCTGTCTGTGATTGGTGTGATCACTCAATCTTTCTACTCTCTCTGGCGTCTTCTTTGATTGGGTGAGTGTTCTCTTGTCTTGGTTGATCACTCTGTCTGTCTATTCTCCGGGTGGGTGTGATTCTCTATCGTCTGATTGGCTGAGTGACTTTTCGGTCTTGTCTTGATTGGTTGAGGCCTACTTCCTCTAAATCCTGATTGGGTGCGCTTGTCTCCCGCAGGAGCACACTTCACCAGGCATCAGCACAGCCATGCTACCTCCTGCCGACATTTTAACCTTGCGGCCCCCAGGCTCCCATCTCAGCAGAGTTCCCCCTGGGCCATGCCAGCCAGCCCCCCCAGACTGGCCTGGCCCCTCACCTGTCTCCAGCCCCCCACCAACCTCCGGCCCTGCCGGCCCCCCCTCAGTTCCAGGACGTCCAGGGGCCTCCGTTTCTACCTCAGGCCTTACACCAGCAATACCTCATCCAGCAGCAGCTTCTAGAGGCGCAGCACCGCAGGATCCTCCCACACTCCCGGTATGACCACACACTTTTTTTAAGCTCACTCTCCAAGACACTTTGACATGCTCAGTTAAACACACTCTTGGATGCTCATTAAGACACACACTTTGATACACTTTATCGACCCTTCTTTCTCGCTCTCTCTCACACACACACGAACAGACATTAGAGCACTACAGCCCCTCCAATTTCCAAATGCTAATGGATGTAAATGCCTCCTCCGTGCAGGCGAACACAGGAGCGCGTTCCTCTGAACCCTCACAGGCTCCGCTCGGGGTATGACTACACCCCTCCCCTCCACGTCCCCCAGCCAATCAGCCAGCAGCCTCGCTACCTGGCCGAGGGCACAGACTGGTGAGTCACTGTTTGAAATTAAACCGGGAACCATGGAGACGTTAAGTCATTGTTCCACCTCCGCGTCTGTCAGGCATTAGTGTGTTTGTTGATTTAGGTGTCTCTCCACCTGCATGTAGAGAGCACCTCGGGAGTGTTTATGGCTTTGGGTAGTTACTCATAAGAACGGATCTATTATTAGCATACCCATTCCAAATCACAACCTTAACAATTTGGGAGGTAAATGCTAAACTGACCATAGATCATAGCTCAACTGTCCTGCCGTTCTTGATTAATTAAAAAAATATATATATATTTTTTTTTTTTGTATTTTCTTCCACTTTACATTTTAAGTGTTTGACATTTTACTACATTGTAAGGAGCTAGTAACATGAGCACTTTTTATCTTTATCTCTGTCATTCAGCCAAGTGAATACAATCTATTTTCTCTCACTCATATAGTACATATGCGACCGATAAAGTTTGATTTGATAATTGTTCATCAGGCATTTTACAGAAGCGGTTCGCTACCATGAGCTGCGCTGCTAGCCCGGTGCTCGAGGTGCCAAAATATGAAATTAGCTGAAGTATTGAGCAGCCGCTGTGCATGGTTGACCAATGAGCAGAGTTAATCTTGTCAACCAATCAAACAATGTTTTAATGACAACATTCGAGCTGACAACAACCGGGACCTGGTCTCTACAAACAGTAGGCCGATGTTCTTGCGGTTCAATTGCTATTTATCGCAGCCTGTCTGTAAACGCCTTCATATTCTGTGTTGATGTTAATCAAGGTCGCTCACTGTCCCTCTGTTCGTAGGGACCTCAGTGTGGACGCCGGCCTTTCTCACCATCAGTACCAGCTCCAGCAGCTTCCACAGCACTATCAGCATTACTTGGCGGCATCCCCCAGAATGCACCACTTTCCCAGGAACACGACTTCTACTCAAGTGGTACACCAATGACTTGGCTGTTTTGGTCTGTCTCTGCTTTGTTGTTGTTTTATGTCTATCTTTATTGTTCAGTGTCTTTGTAGATCTATGCTTTAGCTTTTTTTTAGACTGTGTGCTGCCTGTTTTGGGGTCTATGTTGGTGGTTTGTCTGTCTGTCTCTGTTAACATCTTTTGTTTGGTGTCTGTCTCGCTGTTTTATTAGGTTTAGGTTTTTGCTTGACTTCTGTCCCGTGCTGTATGTTTCGGTCATATCTTACGATGTTCTGTGAATGACTAAAGTGTTTTGTGTGTTTTTTTTTACAGGTTGTACACGAGATCAGAAACTATCCATACCCCCAGCTACACTTGCTGGCTCTACAGAGCCTCAACCCCTCACGCCACGCTTCGGCTGTACGAGAGAGCTATGAGGTAAACGTCCATCTCTAGATGTATCCTACCATATTCTGTTTTACCTATAGCTGTATTCTATATCTGTTGTTACTAGTGTTATACATGTGTACTAGAGGTCGACCGATTATGATTTTTCAACACCAATACCGATGATTGGAGGTCCAAAAAAAAAAAGCCGATACTGATTAATCGGCCGATTTTTATTTATTTTTTATTTGTAATAATGACAATTACAATACTAAATGAACACTTATTATAACTTAAGATAATACAACAAAATCAATTTAGCCTCAAATAAAATGAAACATGTTTAATTTGGTTTAAATAATACAAAAACAAAGTGTTGGAGAAGAAAGTAAAAGTGCAATATGTGCCATGTAAAAAAGCTAACGTTTAAGTTCCTTGCTCAGAACATGAGAACATATGAAAGCTGGTGGTTCCTTTTAACAGGAGTCTTCAATATTCCCAGGTAAGAAGTTTTAGGTTGTAGTTATTATAGGAATTATAGGACAATTTCTCTCTATACGATTTGTATTTCATATACCTTTGACTATTGGATGTTCTTATAGGCACTTTAGTATTGCCAGTGTAACAGTATAGCTTCCATCCCTCTCCTCGCCCCTACCTGGGCTTGAAACAGGAACACATCGACAACAGCCTCCCTCGAAGCAGCGTTAATCTCGGGAGTTGATAGGCTTGAAGTCATAAACAGCTCAATGCTTGAAGCACAGCGACGAGCTGCTGGCAAAACGCACGAAAGTGCCGTTTGAATGAATGCTTACGAGCCTGCTGGTGCCTACCATCGCTCAGTCAGACTGCTCTATCAAATCATAGACTTAATTATAACATAATAACACACAGAAATACGAGCCTTACGTCATTAATATGGTTGAATCCGGAAACTATCATCTCGAAAACAAGACGTTCTTTCTTTCAGTGAAATATTGTTCCGTATTTTATCTAACGGGTGGCATCCATAAATCTAAATATTCCTGTTACATTGCACAACCTTCAATGTCATGTCATAATTACGTAAAATTCTGGCAAATTAGGCGGCCCAAACTGTTGCATATACACTGACTCTGCGTGCAATGAACGCAAGAGAAGTGACACAATTTCACCTGGTTAATATTGCCTGCTAACCTGGATTTCTTTTAGCAAAATATGCAGGTTTAAAAATATATACTTCTGTGTATTAATTTTAAGAAAGGCATTGATGTTTATGGTTAGGTACAGTCGTGCAACGATTGTGCTTTTTTCGCAAATGCGCTTTTGTTAAATCATCCCCCTTTTGGCGAAGTTGGATGTCTTTGTTCGGAAGAAATAGTCTTCACAGAGTTCGCAACGAGCCAGGTTAGCAGGCAATATTAACTAAATATGCAGGTTTAAAAATATATACTTGTGTATTGATTTTAAGAAAGGCATTGATGTTTATGGTTAGGTACACATTGGAGCAAGACAGTCCTTTTTTCGCGAATATGCACCGCATCGATTATATGCAACCAGGACACGCTAGATAAACTAGTAATATCATCAACCATGTGAAGTTAACTAGTGATTATGATTGATTGTTTTTTATAAGATAGGTTTAATGTTAGCTAGCATCTTACCTTGGCTTCTTACTGTATTCGCGTAACAGGCAGTCTCCTCATGGAGTGCAATCTAATCAGGTGGTTAGAGCGTTGGACTAGTTAACTGTAAGGTTGCAAGATTGAATCCCCGAGCTGACAAGGTAAAAATCTGTCATTCTGCCCCTGAACAAGGCAGTTAAACCCACCGTTCCTAGGCTGTCATTGAAAATAAGAATGTGTTCTTAACTGACTTGCCTAGGTAAATAAAGGATAAATAAAACGGCCAAATCGGTGTCCATAAGTACCGGTTTCCGATTGTTATGAAAACTTTAAATTGGCCCTAATTAATCGGCCATTCCGATTAATGGTCGACCTCTAATGTGTACTATACATGTTTAACAATTTAGCTTTAACGGCAATGCCTTATCTGTTCTATATTCCGTTACCAGTGGACTTGTAATTGCAAATGCCTAGTGAAGTTCTGTCTAAAGCCTTGTTCTCCTGTGCCCTAGGAGCTGTTGCAGCTTGAAGACAGGCTGGGAAGTGTCAGTAGAGGAGCAGTTCAGACCACCATAGAGAGATTCACCTTCCCACACAAATACAAGAAGGTGAGGAGGCAGCTCTTTCAGCTACAAGTATACACAGAAGTGGAGCTATATTGCTAATGTCTTAGACCAAGAAGACATCCTCAAGCTCATGGGCTTTTTAAGTCTCAGACAGGCCTACCTCAACACTAAAGCATGATTCCAAATCATCATAGATACACAAGCACAGGTTAGCATTCTGTGTGGTATGATTATGGTGTTGTATACAAACAAAGTTAAAAGAAATATATATATTTTTTTAAAGCAATGTCGCTTACTTCTGAAGCCTTTTGTCTCTTTTTAAAAACTCTTGAGCACTGATGACCCCATTTGATTATAGTCTGGATATGTCATTCGATTGGTCCACAGAGGAAGCCTCTGGATATGAAGATTGGTGAGAAAGACGAGGAGACTGACGTGGATGAGAAATGTACCATCTGCCTGTCGATGCTGGAGGACGCAGAGGATGTCAGGTAATGACTGTCAGGACCCTCTGAATAATGAGTAGGCTGCAACTGATATGCTCCCAAAGGTGATTTGTTGTGTCCATTTCTGCGTCTCGTCAATCAATAACCTTTGGGAGCATATAAAATATACCAGTGTGATGTGTATACCGTATATTTCTTTCTTTCAATATATGTGAATTGATGACCAGACGATTTATCTTCCTCCTTTTCTCCCCCTCACCCGTCCAGGCGGTTACCCTGCATGCACCTCTTCCACCAAGGCTGTGTGGACCAGTGGCTGGCGACCAGCAGAAAGTGTCCAATCTGCCGCGTGGACATCGAGACGCAGCTCCATCCTGACAGCTGATGGCCCGGGGGTGAAGCCTGACGGCCTGGCTGCTGTCAATCACCCTGGTGTGTTTCCTGCTCCCATCCACCCAGGCCCTGGTCCCTCCTCACACGGGTGCTTGCCAAATGTCTCCAGACGTCATGTGACATCACCCTCTGACTCTCGCTTTACTGAGCCAATCCAGGATTACTTACTGCACGAGAGAATGGAGTCTCTCTCTCTTTCTCTCTCTCTCAATAAAAGCACATCCCCGGCAAAAAGACACACACACACACACACACACACACACACACACACACACACACACGGTTTACTAGTTGCTTGCTGGAGGTGGGGTGTTGTTGCCGTCGTGTTGTTGTAGGTAGGGGAGGCAGGTGTGTGTCCTGTTTCCTGTGTCTTTGTAGCATGTTCTTAAAGCCATGACATTAATGTACTGAGTGAAAAACACACTACCCCACTTGCCAGCTGGCCACACACACACACACACCTTGCTTATTCTGCCACAACAGGAATCTAAATCAATCACGTAAAAGCCCTGTCGCCATGTTTGCCTACAGATCATTTGTGGTAGTACAGTAGCAGTATCAGACACAGCAATACAGTAGTTGTACATTTGCTTGGGACTGATGCTGTCATCAGTGTTGGGACATAATACGACTATTTCACCGCTGCCATATCGGCCTGCCCCAATGCATGGGTTGGCGTGTGTTTGAGTAAATACACAGGTTAGTGAGTGTTTCACCAAAAGAGTTATGGTATCGCTTGACCTGCTGCAGCACGGGTTAATGTGTGTGTTCTGCCCCAGTGTGTGGGTTTCAGTGTGTATTTAACCAATGCGTGATCATGCGTGACAAACTTAAAGTGCGGGTTCAAGTGTGTATCAAGGGTTAAAGGGGAATATAGAAGTTAGATTAACGGTGGTTTGATTGGAGTGCTTGTAGAATACAAAGCCAAATAAGGACTTTAAAAAATGCAAAAAAGAAATGTAGTAAGACCCAATCCCCCATCATGCACTGCAGTGACTGGGTGAGGTGTGGGGCATTCTGGGTATGCAGGAGGGTTAGCTGCCCTGGAAACAGCAACTCTGTGCCATCCCCTCCTGGCGCAGACGTTATGGCTGAGCAGTGTAGTGAAATGCATGTTTCAATGTTGGCTTGGGCTGTTGTGTTAGCGTACAAAAAAATTATAAGGGGAGGGGAGGGGGTTGTCTGTGCATGACTTAGTTAATCTGAGCTGTGACTATCTTTCTCAACACTAACAAAGAAAAAAGAACTGAGCACCATGTCAGTGGCTGTCCCTGACCTGTAGCGTGTGTTCATCCTGCCCCTTTTTGGTGGCAAACAAAATGGAATCCTATTGTGACGTTTACCTTATTGCCTAAAGAACAAGCACATGTGATGATAGATATAGCAACAACCTCTTTCTTTGGTATTGCATTTGCGTTGGTTTCTGTATATTTAGGTATATAAACACGCAATGTTTTGGACCGAGTGAGGAGCTTAGTTGTTGAACTTGTGTTTTTGTGTGACAGATCTCCCCTCGTTGTTGCTATGCTGGTTTCTATGCTGTATTGCTAGAACAACAATGTAGAATGTTGTGTGATGTGGGGGCAGTATCCACAGTGCACACGGACGGACGGACGGGGGGGCAAAATAAGGGTCATAGAACACTTTTTATTGTAAAAAAAATAAAAAAAATAATGAAGGATTTAAATGTTGATATTTTATGTTTTCCTTTTGATCTGTTGCCCTGTGACGTTTAAGTCAATGTGCATAAACAGTACATAGCAGTGCCAATCCTTAAGAACCTATCTGTCATATGGATTGTGGACTGTATTGAAGTATTGAAGCATTAGGAAAAATTGAATTGCCCTGTGGACTTAGTTGTGAAGGATTGGGACAGACCCTTACTGACCTGTGCACTGCCAGTGTTGATACTGCCTCCTCCTTTAGTGGAGTTTTCTATGGGATGTTTTGATAGTTTACACAGGGTGTTGTCAGTTGAGATGCCTTAAGTATTTAACAATCATAATTTATTACTAACTGTAGATATCATGGGTACATATTTAATTTGATATAGTTTGTTTTGTTGCAATTTTAATCAATTTATTTAGAAATAACAAAAAATGATTTACCTCATTTTTGCGTTGTTTTAAATGGGAATGCTCCGCATGCAGTTGTATTTTTCCTGAAGAAATTAAACAAAAAAAACTGCTGTTTGATCTCTCCTCGAGCCGGCTGTGCTATGTTTACTGTCCCGAGCTGAGCTGTCTGGCCTGCCCTTCTCATGTGGTGCTGTGGATATCTTGGTTACATTCCATTCAATGCAATTTTCCCTTATCCCCTATGCTGTGACGTAGTGGACAAACTGCAATGAAATGAAATGGTTTTTAGTTGATTTGTTTTCCTGTTTCTCATTTTGCACTCTTAGTTTTAACATGGGAACCCTCTCACTGGCATAACAGTTTACGAACATAGATGTATTATCATCATTATTATATACTCTGTCATTTCCAGCTCTCTGCGTCTCATCCTTCTATCCATTCTGTCTGTTACGAAGCATGTTCCTTCTCGTCTTTGTCATGGGATATTTCTCCTTACCTCTTTTCCAGAAAAACATGTAGTTGAGTCCAACAAGTGCCTCGCTTCTAGTGTCAAGAGATATTACCTTATGATTTAAACCGCATTCATTTACCCAAAATCCATCTCCAAATAGTGTTTAATGTTGTCTTTCCTCCCTTATTCCCTCCTTTCTCTTTTTAAGGTCACCACTGACCAACCTGCAAGGTGAAATAAATATGTCAGCCCCCATAAGTGAAGTGTGGGATCATCCGGTGGTGTGGTTGGCATATTAATGCTTTCACTAACCAAATATATCTGTGATTACCTTATGAGAGAAATGAAAGCAGCTATTTAGGAGTATTTGGACATAACCAGTTGTTCTCCTTTTTTTAGTTAAACTCTAAATCGTACCAAATCAGACCATTCCTTTAAAATAACTTTGATTTATAAAAAATGTATGAAATATTTGACCAAAACCTTTCTACAAAGAGGCAGGTTTCACTGTGTTCATCGACGCTACACTAATTATTCCCATCTTTCACTTTCCCTTTATTTTTTCATGACCGTCCATCCCTCCCGTCACTCAGAACCCATCCAATGTTTCCCTTCACAATCCTCTCTCAAGGGAAAACAAGAACAGAGGATCTCTTAAAGCACAAACTAACTAAAAATGCATGTATTTCTCAGGTTTGGATATATATATATATTCTCGATGGTATATAAGTATATGGTGAAAATATTTGCAGATTACACTAAGAATAATACAAATAATTCATTTTGCTGCTGCTTGCATCTGACAAACAAAAACTGAAGGAAAGAGAAAATATCCCAAAAAGTGCCAGTGAAAGGGCAACCGCCACCTTTGTATGAGATATCTGCTGTTTTAGCTGTGACTGCGCAATGTTTTTCAATATAGGATATTTTATCGGAGAGTAGAACTATTTATCATTAATATTAAAGCAATAGCTCATTAATGATGAGTGTGTTGATGAAGAACTGGATGAGCATATTGTGTAAAATGTTAGATTCACATTTGGTGGAATTTTGTACTTTATTTATTACTACTAATAATGATTTTAAAAGTTGCATCGCTAAACCGAAACTGTTCTCTTTTTTTTTCAATTTTATTTCAAGGCTTGTATATTATCCTTTTTGTATGTGCTCTTTTTGTAATAAATTGGATAAAATGGAAGGTGTATTATGGGTGTGCGTGAGTGGAGGCTAACTTGTGTCCCTAGAAGGCCAGCTAGCCATGCCTCTAAATGTTTTTCAAAAAATACTTTCATTGAGAATGAGACATGATCTCCATCCTGATGATGCTGACAATCATGTTTGGATTTGTTTTCCGAGGCTCCCTTCAAAGTAATCAATCTCGCCTGGAGCTGAACACATCTGATAAAGCATTTAAAAAATATGTTTTCAGAAACAAGTGTTTTGAATAAGCAGTACAAAACTGTATACACTTATAAAACCTAATTCGCAACATGTCATCCCTAATAGGTACTTAAAAATGGTGGCACGATCATGTTACCTGAACTTTTGACCCTTTTGTGTTTTAGCCATCAAGTCCAGGCCATTTCCTCACGTAGAATTGGAATATATATATATATATATATATATATACACTATGACATATTCAAAAAATATAGTAATAAATATTTTTTTTAAATCTGTTTGTGAGAGCATGACTGTATTGAGGCAATAAAAAATGTCCATGGGAAAATGAAATGGCTGCTCACATCCAAACTCCACTTAGTTTGCATCTCTCCATCACGAAGATCCTTGGAAATGGTCCAACATACTGTGAGGCCTTTCCTGCTCGGCTGTGCAATTGAGCCCGACGCTTATAGTAAGTGCTTGATATAGTGGAGAACTCTCAATATAAGGTCTTTAGTACTTTGGGTAGAGGACCCTGAAGATCTGGCAGTCCACTTTCTTGGTTGCCAGCCACTTCCCACACAGGAAGATGGTGATGTCATTGGCCGTGTTGGTGACCTCCACACAGTCCAGCTGGGACTGAGTCCAGCAGGAAGCGGTCCGTCTGGCCACGCTCAAACAGGTCGCGGGACTTCTGCCGCAGCAGTTGGAACCATAGATGCTAATGAAGACGTTGGCATCGGTGCCCACCCCCTTCTCGTTGCTCGTGATAATATCGTACTTGATGCTTACCAGTCTCCGGGCCTTGCTTGCGAAGCTCTCAGTGGTCTTGGTCACAAACTCGTCCCTCTTCAGGTCATTGCTGATTAATAGGATCCTGGAAAGGAGTGATTCTCTCTTCCACAAGATGGAGAACTTGTGAGTTTCCACACAATATATTTCTAGCAGCAGGGTTTTGTACCCTACCGAATAAGCACCAGATGGTTGATATATAGTACATGGGTTCAGGCTAGGGGTCATTCACCTGTTGTTTAGCTCTTTCTCTATGACGACGACCTCCACATGCCAGAATGCCTCTCCTTTCACCTCCTTCCCATACTTGGCAGTGTAGCCCAGGCAGATGCCAGCAATGTCACCCAGCTGTTTGGAGAACTTCCTCTGAATGAAAATAAGACCCATTGCGCGAAAAGCAGTAAAGAATATTACAAGCTTCATTAAATACGTTTTGCAAAGATTTGATCTGAAACAAATAGGTGTGGATTAGATTTTATGAGCTCTTTTCATGCCTGGCGATGTCTATCGAGTTTATTACTACTAGTGATTGAATTCCATAAGAGCAGAGTATACTGTTGAGAGGCCTGACTCATCAGTCTGTAAAAGAGCTCTTATTGCCAACTGAGATCATTCTAAGCCTGGCTGGCATAACAGAAAAAAAAAGAGAAAACCCTCCAACCCAATCATTTCTGCTTATTCTTTACATAAACACAAGCCCAAGAGCAGCGTACCGCAATAACCTCTTTTTCTTTGAGTTCTCCATCACAATTTATTTTGATTGCCCCTTCTTCCCCTCCAGTGAGATCTAGATGGTCTCTGCGTCCTCTGTGTCCACCATGGTGGTAATAATTTCATATTCTTTCAAACAAAAGTACAGACACAATGCGTTAGCTTGGACCGAATTCTCTTGAACAGTCCATTAGGCAAACGTAGGTCATTAGTACAGTCAGTGTCCAGCCCTTGCATAACCCCAATGTTGGACATTTTTGTTGCAGACCTGATTCAACTAATCAAGGGCTTAGAAGGCTAGGACAAAAATGTGAAACTGGGGTTATGTGAGGACAGGATTGCAATAGGATAGGATTCAAAGTAGATTACAGTACACTATAGTAATTTCATCATGATCTGATTGGAACACTGTAAATACAAGAGCCAGGAATTCTTCCTGACTGCATATTCTTACCAGGATAAATGCTTGGCCCTACTAAAGAGAACTCAGGCTTGTGTGCAACTGATCTTACAGGTCTTCTCGTTGAGGTCTATGATGCCGTTGTTGGCGCAGGCCAACTCCCTCGTGATCTGACCGTCGTCCTCATTCTTGGCCAAAGAGCGGTCTCATGGGAAACGGAACGTCTTGTCCAGGGCCTCATCTTTTACATCAATGTATTCTATGTGCTACCCTGGAGCAGGCCCTGATCATGACATATCAGTAGAGTATGAAACAACTGACAGGGTATGAAATAGACAGGCGTGATAAACAATATATCATAAAAACGACCTAGTTCACAGTCGGTGCATAAATACACAATGCAGATTTAGGTACGGAGGGAAGGGCGTACAGCTCCCTGCCCATCCAGCACCTCTATACCAGGTAGTTTTACAGGAAGTCCCTAAACATTGTCAAAGACTCCAGCCACCCAAGTCATAGACTGTTCTCTCCGCTACCGTACGGCCAGTGGTACAGATGCACCAAGTCTGGAACCAACAGGACCCTGAACAGCTTCTACCCCCAAGCCATAAGACTGCTAAATAGTTAGTCCGGGTAACTATTAGTTAACTATTTAACTATCTGCATTGACCCTTTTTGTACTAACTCTTTTGACTCATAACATATGCTGCTGCTACTGTTTTATCTATCCTGTTGCCTAGTCACAGTATCCCTACCTACTGTATAGGTACATATCTACCTCAATTACCTCGTACCCCTGGACATTGACTCGGTACTGGTGCCCTGTGTACAGTGGGGCAAAAAAGTATTTAGTCAGCCACCAATTGTGCAAGTTCTCCCACTTAAAAAGATGAGAGAGGCCTGTAATTTTCACCATAGGTACACTTTAACTATGAAAGACAAAATGAGAAAAAAAATCAAGAAAATCACATTGTAGGATTTTTAATGAATTTATTTGCAAATTATGGTGGAAAATAAGTATTTGGTCACCTACAAACAAGCAAGATTTCTGGCTCTCACAGACCTGTAACTTCTTCTTTAAGAGGCTCCTCTGTCCTCCACTCGTTACCTGTATTAATGGCATCTGTTTGAACTTGTTATCAGTATAAAAGACACCTGTCCACAACCTCAAACAGTCACACTCCAAACTGCACTATGGCCAAGACCAAAGAGCTGTCAAAGAACACCAGAAACAAAATTGTAGACCTGCATAAGGCTGGGAAGACTGAATCTGCAATAGGTAAGCAGCTTGGTGAGCAAAAAATCCCAGAACCACACGGGGGGACCTAGTTAATGACCTGCAGAGAGCTGGGACCAAAGTAACAAAGCCTACCATCAGTAACACACTACGCCGCCAGGGACTCAAATCCTTCAGTGCCAGACGTGTCCGCCAGTGCCAGTACATGTCCAGGCCCGTCTGAAGTTTGCTAGAGAGCATTTGGATGATCCAGAAGAAGATTGGGAGAATGTCATATAGTCAGATGAAACCAAAATATAACTTTTTGGTAAAAACTCAACTCGTTGTGTTTGGAGGACAAAGAATGCTGAGTTGCATCCAAAGAACACCATACCTACTGTGAAGCATGGGGGTGGAAACATCATGCTTTAGGGTTGTTTTTCTGCAAAGGGACCAGGACGACTGATCCGTGTAAAGGAAAGAATGAATGGGACCATGTATCGTGAGATTTTGAGTGAAAACCTTCTTCCATCAGCAAGGGCATTGAAGATGAAACGTGGCTGGGTCTTTCAGCCTGACAATGATCCCAAACACACCGCCCGGGCAACGAAGGAGTGGCTTCGTAAGAAGCATTTCAAGGTCCTGGAGTGGCCTAGCCAGTCTCCAGATCTCAACCCCATAGAAAATCTTTGGAGGGAGTTGAAAGTTCATGTTGCCCAGCAACAGCCCCGAAACATCACTGCTCTAGAGGAGATCTGCATGGAGGAATGGGCCAAAATACCAGCAACAGTGTGTGAAAACCTTGTGAAGACTTACTGAAAACGTTTGACCTCTGTCATTGCCAACAAAGGGTATATAACAAAGTATTGAGATAAACTTTTGTTATTGACCAAATACTTATTTTCCACCATAATTTGCTAATTAATTAATAAAAAATCCTACAATGTGATTTTCTGGATTTTTTTTCTCATTTTGTCTGTCATAGTTGAAGTGTATCTATGATGACAATTTACAGGCCTCTCTCATCTTTTTAAGTGGGAGAACTTGCACAATTGGTGGCTGACTAAATACTTTTTTGCCCCACTGTATATAGCCAAATTATTGTTATTCATTGTGTATTTATTCCTTGTGTGATTATTTTTCTATTATTTCTCTCTTTTTCTTTCTGCTTTGTTGAGAAGGGCCCCGTAAGTAAGCATTTCACTGTTCGTCTACACTTGTTGTTGTTTACGAGGCATGTGACAAATAACATTTGATTTGATAGAACCAATAGGTATGCAGGTTTCTTATTTTGACTTGTTCACTGTGATTGCAATTGGCTCCCCTCCCGGTCATGGCATCATATTCCTGATGACTTATTGGCTGACCTGAGTTGTCGTGTCACACCCGGACCTTGGAGAGCTCCCCGATGCGGAGCACATCAGGGAAATGGATCACATCAGTCTGCTTGTGATCAAACTTGTTGGATTTCAGAGCCAAGGTCCCAGTGTCACAGCTCTCCCTAAACACAATGATCCTCATGTTGGCGTCAGTGACTGCGCCTGTGGAGAGAGAGGGAGGAGAGTCAGCAACTTCTATGAAAAGCTGCAGTGATTTTGTGGCTGACTGGGCTCCGAACCCGGGTCTCATGGGACTGTGTTAACCCTCTGAGTTTAAGGCCATGCAAACTGAATCCCCTTTGTTGTACTTTTACAAACCTAAATGCCTGCTTTTTAAATGCTCAACTTACCATCAGCTGAAACTACAGCCTTCATAAAAATCTATTTATTATAACCATTCCCCGTCGCCAGACGATAACACAGATTATATAATCCTAATTTCACCCCAAAGGTCTCTGTAAACCTTCCCCATTAGCCACTAACATTCTGCCTTTCAAGACATCACTTCACCATCTGTCAGACATCCTTGAAAATGTATAAAATCACTAAAATATTTACTTCCATAGACTGCCTTTCAAATAGTCCCCTATTAACAACTAACCAACTACCTTATCAAATTAAATCCCTGTTTCCTCTGAGTCACATGTGACTCATGTGCTTGCATGTTTGTGTGTGTGTACATCAAGTCTTTAACTTGTGTGCACGTGAATGCCCGTGTGTGTGTGTGTGTGTCTGTGTGTAATGTTGAGATGGAGGTTAGTGATTCTCTGATTCCCCCCCCCCCCCCCCCTGTAACAAACATCCCAGCTAGTTAGGAACAGGACTTAAGCTGGATCTGGGCCAGTGTATAATAAATGGTGTTGATTTGCAGTGAAAGATAGAGAGTGAGGGACACTGTGATTACAGAAAATTGATGTAAATGTGGTGCAGGGAACTACGATAATGACTAGGCTTTAGTTCAGTGGAATAATGTAGTCTTGAGATTGATACCTGGGCCTGTATTCATAAAGTGAGGATTGCTTTTCTAAGATCAGGTCCCCCCCTGCCCATTTATTATAATCTAAAAGGCAAAAACGATCCTAGATCAGTATGTTTTACTCTAAGACGCTTTATGAATACAGGCCCTGGTTAGTCACATGAACATGGACTTCAATGAGGACTGTAAGAATGTGTTGTTTGTCTGACCCACCTCCGATGTCGCTGGTCTTAACCTGGATAATGTAGGTGGTGCTCTCCACCATCTCCTCCTCTTCCACCACGGCAGTCATCTCACATGTCATGGTCCTCTTGTGAACTGTGTGCCATTCCTCACAGGTGAACTCCGACACATTCTCTGTGGTCAGGTTATGCATGGTAATCTGTGGGAAATTATAATTCATAAATTATCAATTAGTCGAAGTCATTAACCCTTATTTGACTAGGTGTGAGGTAAGGTGGCTGACACATTGACCAATTCGTCACAGCAACAACCTTTTCAGAAATTTAGAGTGCATTTTTAAGTGGATTTGCATATTAAAGTGAATGGGAGCCTTTACAACTGCTGTTATTATATTAGGATAAAGCATCAATCAAATCTACGTTGTCAGGATAAGGCAATACCTGTGTACAGGACTAATCTGAAGGACAATACCAGACAAACATCAACAAAGATCAACCATAATCCATAGTGGTAAAATGCAAAAAATATAAATACAGTCAGGTCCATAATTATTGGCACCCTTGATAAATATGAGCAAAAAAGACTGCATAAAATAAATACAAATACTGAGCTATATTGTATGCAAAGAAATTTACATTTTATTATTTTATACTAATACAATTTCTCAGAGAAATAGATTTGGTTTAACAAGCAATTTAAAAAAATATCTCATACAGATAGGGGTTAAAATTGTTGGCACTCCTGTTTTTAATACTCTTAGCACCCTCCCTTTGCAAGGTTAACAACACAGCCTTTTTCTAAAATATTTTATGAGATTGGAAAACACTTTGGGAGAGATCTTAGACCATTCTTCCATACAGAATCTTCCCAGATCCTTGATATCCTTAGTCTGCTCTTACATTCAAACCACAGGTTTTCAATGGGTCAAGTCGGGAGACTGAGATGGCCATTGAAAAATGTAGATTTTGTGGTAAATTAATAATTTATTTCTATGGATTTTTATTAATGCTTGGGGTTATTGTCTTGCTGGAAGATCCACTTGCTGCCAAGTATCAGCCTCCTGGCAGAGGTAACCAGTTTTTTTGCTGAAATGTCCTGGTACTTGGTAATGTTCATGATGCTGTTGACCTTAACAAGGGCCCCAGGAATAGTTGAAGCAAAATAGCCCCATAACATCAAAGATCCACCACCATATTTTACCATAGATTTGAGGTACTTTTCTGCATAGTCTTCTGATTTTCAATATAGTTTCCTCCGAAACCAGAAACTGTTAATAACCACAAAATGGTTTGAATGTAAGAGTCCATGAGAGCAGTCAGAAGATAAAAAGGATCTGGAAAGATTCTGTATGGAAGAATGGTCTAAGCTCTCTCCCAAAGTGTTTTCCAATCACATAAAACGTTTTCGAAAAAGGCTGTGTCGTTATCCTCGCAGGGGGAGAGTGCTAGAATATTGAAAAGAGGGGTGCCAATAATTTTGACCCCAATTCTTTGAGATTTTTCTGCATTTCTTGTTAAACAAAATATTTGTCTCTGGGCAATTGTATTACTATAAAATAACATAATTTCCCACCTTTTTGGAGCATACAATATAGCTCAGTATTTGTATTATTTATTTTATTGTCTTTTTGCTCATATTTATCAAGGCTGCCAATAATGATGGACCTGACAGTATATGTCAATACTGTGCATTATGAGCATATCCCTCTTCCCCCCAGTGTGTTTGACCACTTGTCATAGACAGGGTGTAACTGTAGAAAGTACCCTACTGTAAAAACCCAAGGCTCCGGTAGCCCAACCTTCATTAACTACCATCAATATATTCATTTGAGTGAGATTAGCATGCTGGCTGTGTGCCCAGTTCACTGCAGTGGCCATTTGAATAAACAGGCACGGTGTGTGTAATCCATAACGTTAGCACACATCTGTTTGGGATGCTGTACAGCTACTGGGTCAGTCCAAGGACATGGCCCAGCCACAGACCGACACGACTGGGTATGAGCCTTGCCTGCTAGTGTTTCTCTAGTCTACAGGCAGGCTGGGTGATATGGAAAGACATGGAGGGGTTGTTACTGCATAGGAAATGCCTGTGGTAAGGTAAAGTCTTGGCATCGAAGTGAATTTGGGGCCAACGTTCATATTGTTCTGACAGGGGGAAGCCATCTGCCAGTTCAATATTGACCGTCAAATAGAACTGGAACACAATTATGTCTCAATGAGAAACCTCAAAATGTAGGAGAAAATCTGTAATGTTTCCTGGAGGTGTGTGAGGGGGGTGGTTCAGAATTGTTGTATTGCAATTCTTAGTGCATGTACTACTTCTGTCAACAACAAATACATATCACAACTAATTGGTATGGTAATACATTGAGACAATTAACAATGCCCCTGTGATGTCACATCATAAAATATCAAGGAAGGTGAGTGTGTCATATATTTCATGACAGGATTATACAATACAATTCAACTTTGTCCAATGTCTTTTTGCTGTCTTGTGTTATTCACAACCCCCTTGACACCACATAAAACAGTAAAACATTGGGATAAAGCATTGTGCTTCTGCTATTGCTTATTACTGAGCCTGTGTCTGTCTGTGTCTGGGGAGAACAGATTCAGCCCAGTATCTGAAGCCTGCCTGCTCCAACCCCACACTGACTGAAATGGGTCAATACACTCATGTGCCATTCAATGATGTTCACCCCAGACGAACTCTTACCCCTACCGTGCAGAGCTGTGTGAGTGTGTCTGTCTGGTGTGTTTGGCTGAAATATGCAGTGACCTATCGCCTGCAGGTAGAGATCAGTGTGTGTGTGTGTGTGTTTGTGTGTGAGAGAGAGAGAGAGAGAGAGAGAGAGAGAGAGAGAGAGAGAGAGAAAGAAAGAGAAAGAGCAAGTGTGAGAGAAAAAGTCAGAGGGATGTTGGGGATTGAGCAATCCTGTGACCTAAGACTTAGGGCTCGATTAAATCCGTAGCACTGAAGACCTGTGCTACAGCGCAATACAAAAATCCAAATGTAAAGGCAATGTTCCTGCGTTAGTGGAGGCTGCAATCACGATTCGCCCAAACGCTGCATATGTCAGCTCAATCAGAAATTACTTATAAAATGTAAATCGCGCTATAGTGCTGAACTTCAGCGATACGGATTGAATCGAGCCCTTACAGACATCAACCCATGTCTCTCCCTTTCTCTCTCACGTGCGTTGGGCACTTAGTTAATAACACCTGTTATTATCGTATGACTTAAATGTAAATGTAAATGGTTACTATCATTCATATTCCATTCACTACATGGCCAAATTAGTGGATTTGGCTATTTCAGCCACACGCGTTGCTGATAGGTGTATAAAATCGAAAAACATTGGCAATAGAATGGCCCATACTGAAGAGCTCAGTGACTTTCAACGTGGCACCGTCATAGGATGCCACCTTTCAAACAAGTCAGTTTGTCAAATTTCTGCCCTGCTATAGCTGGAAACGCGTTCCCAGGAGTGATGAATCATGCTTCACCATCTGGCAGTCCGACGGACAAATCTGGGTTTAGCAGTTGCCAGGAGAATGCTACCTGCCCAAATGCATAGTGCCAACTGTAAAGTTTGGTGGAGGAGGAATAATGGTCTGGGTAATGTTTTTCATGGTTTGGGCTAGGCCCGTTAGTTCCAGTGAAGGGAAATCTTAACGCTATAGCATACAATTACATTATAGACGATTTTGTGCTTCCAACTTTGTGGCAACAGTTTGGGGAAGGCTCTTTCCTGTTTCAGCATGACAATACCCCTGTGCAGAAAGCGAGGTCCATACAGAAATTGTCTGTCAAGATCGGTGTAGAAGAACTTGACTGGCCTGCACAGAGCCCTGACCTCAACCCCATCGAACACCTTTGGGATGAATTGGAACGCCGACTGCGAGCCAGGCCTAATTGCCCAACATCAGTACCCGACCTCACTAATGCTCATGGCTGTATGGAAGCAACTCCCCACAGCAATGTTCCAACTAGAGGTCGACCGATTAATCGACATGGACGATTAATTAGGGACGATTTCAAGTTTTCATAACAATTGGTAATCAGCATTTTTGGATGCCGATTATGGCTGATTACATTGAACTCCACGAGGAGACTGCGTGGCAGGCTGACCACCTGTAACAGGTTACGCGAGTGCAGCAAGGAGCCAAGGTAAGTTGCTAGCTAGCATTAAACTTATCTTATAAAAAACAATCAATCAAGCTTAACATAATCACTAGTTAACTACACATGGTTGATGATATTACTAGTTTAACTAGCTTATCCTGCGTTGCAAATAATCAATGCGGTGCCTGTTAATTTATCATCGAATCACAGCCTACTTCACCAAACGGGTGATGATTTAACAAGCGCTTTCACGAAAAAAGCACTGTCGTTGAACCAATGTACCTAACCATAAACATCAATGCCGTTCTTAAAATCAATACGCAAGTATATGTTTTTAAACCTCCATATTTAGTGAAAATAAATTCTTGTTAGCAGGCAATATTAACTAGCGGAATTGTGTCACTGCTCTTGCGTTCTGTGCAAGCAGAGTCAGGGTATATGCAGCAGTTTGGGCCGCCTGGCTCGTTGCGAACTGTGTGAAGACCATTTCTTCCTAACAAAGACCGTAATTATAATTGCCAGAATTTTACATAATTATGACATAACATTGAAGGTTGTGCAATGTAACAGCAATATTTAGACTTAGAGCGGTTCCGTATTTCACTGTAAGAATAAAAGTTTTGTTTTCAAAATAATTGTTTCCGGATTTGAACATATTAATGACCTAAAGCTCATATTTCTGTGTGTTTATTATAATATAATTAAGTCTATGATTTGATATTTGATAGAGCAGTCTGAGCGGTGGTAGACAGCAGCAGGCTCGTAAGCATTCATTCAAACAGCACTTTCATGCGTTTGCCAGCAGCTCTTCGAAATGCTTGAAGCACAGCGCTGTTCCTGACTTCACGCCTATCAACTCCCGAGATTAGGCTGGCAATACTATAGTGCCTATAAGAACATCCAATAGTCAAAGGTAAATGAAATACAAATGGTATAGAGAGAAATAGCCCTATAATTCCTATAATAACTAGAACCTAAAACTTCTTAACTGGAAATATAAAAGAAACCACCAGCTTTCATATGTTCTCCTGTTCTGAGCAAGGAACTTAAACGTTAGCTTTTTTACATGACACATATTGCACTTTTACTTTCATCTCCAACACTGTGTTTTTGCATTATTTAAACCAAATTGAACACGTTTCATTATTTATTTGAGATTAAATAGATTTTTATTTATGTATTAGATTAGGTTAAAATAAAAGTGTTAATTCAGTATTGTTGTAGTTGTCATTGTTACAAATATATATATATATTACATCCTGTGCACCTACGGCTTTTTTTGGTCCTCCAATGAATCGGTATCGGCGTTGAAAAATCATAATCGGAACCTCTAGTTCCAACATCTAGTGGAAAGCCTTCCCAGAAGAGTGGAGGCTGTTGTAACAGCAAAGAGGGGACCAACTCCATATCAATGCTAATTATTTTTTAAATGAGCAGGTGTCCACATACTTTTCGTCATGTGAAACATCACTAGACGTAGGCTACTACATGATACTTCAATTTGCCCTATATCCATCGTGAGGTTGCTACAACCTAGCCTACAATGAAAGTTCATAACGTAGGTGCACAGGTTGAGATAAATTGGAGTAATCAAGGTGACAGACAGTGAGTGACACATTCAATACCGCCTTGCACACTCTTGCCTGTATGTGATGTGCATTCTGACTGAGTGACAGCAAACTTGGCTGCAAGTTGAGGAGAGACACACACACCCCCCTCCGCACACTGCTCCTAATCTGCAATTATTTTGAGGTCAGAATGTGTAGGGAGGTATTTTGCCAACATATATTTAGGCATATTAAAACACTTCCGTTTTTTCCGACCACAAGTATCATCTGATCCGATTATTAACTGTCAATTTACAAATACGATTATGAGTATGGCCATGTAGGCACAGCTCTAGTACCTTTAAACTCAACTCTGGACCTCGAAGCCAGTTCCATTTTTGTATTGCTCCCCTCTAATCAGAGCCTGATTTAGACCCAGGACACCAGGTGTGTGCAATTAATTGTCATTCAGAACAGAAAACCAGAAGGCTCTGGACCTCGTAGGATAAGAGTTGAATACCCCTGCTAGTAGCTGATGTGGGGTGTAAAGTAATCAATAGTCCAAACAGTCCCAAAATGGTCTGTTTTGCAAGGAAAACCAAAGTTTCTATTGGACGAATCCAGGTCCTTCCCCAGTTAGTTCCGTTAGTGAAATGTTTTGCAACAGAATCGGCGGACTGAATACACCCTTGATCACCCACAAACAGTCCAATTTCATAGCAGTCACATACAACATCCTCACTATGCATGTAGTGGACTACAGTCAACTCCAATGTGAAGGAAGTTTATGATGAACTTCACCAACAGAGTGGAGCAGAGGCCAGGGTTTGTGTAATCTAGCTCTGACTACATCGATTTGCCCAAGGTCAATACTTCCCAAAAAATATAATGAAATGACTACCTTGTACTTATGTTTGTCCTCTGTACTTGCGTGCCTTTCTTTGTTTACTGAAATCTATACCATTTCAATAAACGTTAATCAAATTACAACCAACCTTTTGCTAGTTTCTGTTTCTCAAATGGCAATTTAGCATGTCAATTGAATCTCCGATGGCGTTTGTAAATTATACCTAGGCTATAAAATTATTGTAAATAAATAAGTATTTCTTTGATTTCTATCTCATTATTTATTAGTATCTCAGGACAGAAAATGTACCAGGTTTATAAAGTTATCTGCCAAATTCCATGTTTATAGCATACTGCCCTGCATCCCACTGCTATGCTGGCTTGACACTGACGCTAAGCAGGGTTGGTCCCTGGATGGGAGACCAGATGCTGCTGAAAGTGGTGTTGGAGGGCCAGTAGGAGGCAAATTGAAAGGACATATAGCCAAGCCAACAAGAATACATTTTTCTAAATAACTAGACCATTCAAGGGCAGGCAAAGACTGGAAGTAGTTATGCGGCATTACGAATTATATCAGGATTACCTTCTCTCGACGACGTCAGCTAACTGACAAAAAAACTAGGGGCAAGCAAACTGACATAAGTTTAATGCGACAGCTTTACTATCTTTACCGTCAGTGTTAGCAGGTCGGGTAACCGTGGCAGAATAAGTATCATGCAAATAATTTGTTGTGACAGCCATGTACAGTGGGGCAAAAAAGTATTTAGTCAGCCACCAGTTGTGCAAGTTCTCCCACTTAAAAAGATGAGAGAGGCCTGTAATTTTCATCATAGGTACACTTCAACTATGACAGACAAAATGAGAAAAAAAATCCAGAAAATCACATTGTAGGATTTTTAATTGATTTATTTGCAAATTATGGTGGAAAATAAGTATTTGGTCAATAACAAAAGTTTATCTCAATACTTTGTTATATACCCTTTGTTGACAATGACAGAGGTCAAACATTTTCTGTAAGTCTTCACAAGGTTTTCACACACTGGTGCTGGTATTTTGGCCCATTCCTCCATGCAGATCTCCTCTAGAGCAGTGATGTTTTGGGGCTGTTGCTGGGGAACACGGACTTTCAACTCCCTCCAAAGATTTTCTATGGGGTTGAGATCTGGAGACTGGCTAGGCCACTCCAGGACCTTGAAATGCTTCTTACGAAGCCACTCTTTCGTTGCCCGGGCGGTGTGTTTGGGATCATTGTCATGCTGAATGCCCTTGCTGATGGAAGGAGGTTTTTCACTCAAAATCTCACGATACATGGCCCCATTCATTCTTTCCTTTACACGGATCAGTCGTCCTGGTCCCTTTGCAGAAAAACAGCCCCAAAGCATGATGTTTCCACCCCCATGCTTCACAGTAGGTATGGTGTTCTTTGTCCTCCAAACACGACAAGTTGAGTTTTTACCAAAAAGTTATATTTTGCTTTCATCTGACCATATGACATTCTCCCAATCTTCTTCTGGATCATCCAAATGCTCTCTAGCAAACTTCAGATGGGCCTGGACATGTACTGGCTTAAGCAGGGGGACACATCTGGCACTGCAGTATTTGACTCCCTTGCGGCGTAGTGTGTTACTGATGGTAGGCTTTGTTACTTTGGTCCCAGCTCTCTGCAGGTCATTCACTAGGTCCCCCCATGTGGTTCTGGGATTTTTGCTCACCGTTCTTGTGATCATTTTGACCCCACGGGGTGAGATCTTGCGTGGAGCCCCAGATCAAGGGAGATTATCAGTGGTCTTGTATGTCTTCCATTTCCTAATAATTGCTCCCACAGTTGATTTCTTCAAACCAAGCTGCTTACCTATTGCAGATTCAGTCTTCCCAGCCTGGTGCAGGTCTACAATTTTGTTTCTGGTGTCCTTTGACAGCTCTTTGATCTTGGCTATAGTGGAGTTTGGAGTGTGACTGTTTGAGGTTGTGGACAGGTGTCTTTTATACTGATAACAAGTTCAAAACAGGTGCCATTAATACAGGTAACGAGTGGAGGACAGAGGAGCCTCTTAAAGAAGGTCTGTGAGAGCCAGAAATCTTGCTTGTTTGTAGGTGACCAAATACTTATTTTCCACCATAATTTGCAAATAAATTCATTAAAAATCCTACAATGTGATTTTCTGGATTTGCTTTCCTCATTTTGTCTGTCATAGTTGAAGTGTACCTATGATGAAAATTACAGGCCTCTCTCATCTTTTTAAGTGGGAGAACTTGCACAATTGGTGGCTGACTAAATACTTTTTTGCCCCACTGTATGTTAGTATCGACACATGAGGCTGCTGAAAACGTTTACTGAAATGACAAAAAAGTGGATGCCGCCGAAGTTAGGCTAATTACATGGGACTAACGGGAGTGCCCTACCATGCTGACTACACCGGGCATGCGCATGTTGATTTTGTCAATCCACACCAGACGTGATCAGGACAGGCAGGTTGAAATATCAAAACTAACTCTGAACCAACTATATTCATTTGGGGACAGGTCGAAAATCATTCAACATTCATGCCAATTTAGCTTGCTTTGCTAGCTAATTTGTCCCAGGATATAAACATTGGGTTGATATTTTACCTGAAATGCACAAGGTCCTCTACTCTGAAAATGAATCGACAGATAAAAGGGTAAACCGAGTTTGCGTCTAGTAATCTCTCTTCCTTCAGTCGTCTTCTTCTTTGGACTTTATATGGAGGTTGGCAACCAACTTTAAGGTGCATTACCACCACCAACTGGACTGGAGTGTGGACCTCAGTTTACCCATGTGGATATATGCTCCTAAAAACCAATGAGGAGATGGGAGAGGCAGGACTTTCAGCGCATCAAGCGTCACAAATAGAACCAAGTTCTATTTTAGCGCCTGGCTATGCAGACGTGCGAGCAGTGTGGATGCAATGATTGAATAATGTATGTGTAAATGTATTTTGCAATGCTCGGGCACATAACGCGAGCGGTGTGGTCAGCATGGTACACGGCTGTACCATACTCGAGGGAGTGGTCACATTAAACCACACCTCGCCGTGGGCATTTATTAAATTGACACATGCACATTCACACTAAATTGATATATTTGATTAACCCTTATTGAAAAGGTGTGGATTTCAGCAAACAGAGAAAGGAACACAACTACAGAGGACAAACATAGGTACAGGGTTTCATGATTTAATTTTTTTTCAAGTATTGACTTGGGTGTATCTATGTAGTCGGTGCCAGATTCCACAAAGCCTGGTCTCTCACTTCCTTCACCATGGAGTGGAGTTTAGTCCGCTACTTTGCTAGTTGCGTAATTCCTTCTCGTATCTCCTCCTCTCACCTTTTCCCTTTGCTTGTGGACTTTAGTGCACAACACAACAGGCCACAACAGGCCACAATCAACAGCCTGATCAACTCTATGTGAAAGAGATGTGTGAGGCAAATGGTGGTCACACTAGATAATGACTGACTACATGCCCCTACCTTTTTTAAGGTATCTGTGATCAACAGATGCATATCTGTATTCTCAGTCATGTGAAATCCATAGATTAGGGCCTAATGAATGTATTTCAATTGACAGCTTTTTTTTTATGAACTGTAACTCAGAAAAATATTAGAAAATTGTTCCATGTTGCATTTATACTTTTGTTCAGTGTAGTATAGTTTTATCTAAAAAGGATAACTTATCTATGTTAAAACTATTTCCACCCCCCGAAATTCACTGAGTAGGATGGTCCTCCCCTTCCTCCTATGTGGAGCCTCCACTGACTGTATGGTACTGTATTATATTCTTACTGTAAACATGGAGCAATTACTGCTCAGAAAGGTCAAATACAAAGACTGTGTTGTATTGAGCTGGTAAACTGTGACATGTTGTCAGTGCTGACCTTATCCAGGAACCAGTCAGGTTGGCTACCAGAGCCGTCGATACGAGCCTTCATCTTCCTCAGGGGAGCAATGTCCTCGACCTCCAGGGTGAACATGTCCTCCTGACCCTGCTCAATCCTAAAGACAGCCAGAGTGTGAGCGCAATGCTTTATGGGAGAGTCTTTGTAAACACACCACTAGTCTACATCACATGCACTGTGAACTACAGTAAGTACAACTATTCAAATATAGTTTTTTATGTGGATGAATGTGGAATAGAATTGCAGTTTGGTCGTTTCAAAACCACTTTATGTTGGCTAATTGGGGTGTGTTTATTTGGGTGTGTTAAATTTATGCATTTGTTGAAGTGTGAACATTTGGTCATATGGGTGAACTTTTGGGTCAGGTGTGTTTGATAGCGTTTAATCAGTGTGTTTGGTTGCCTGTGAACGTTTGGTCAGGTGTGAGAAATTGGTCAGGTGTGTGTTTGGTCAGGGTCAGGTGTGTGTGTGGTAATGTACCTGTCCTCATTCTTCTGCAGCAAGATCCCCTCTGTAGTGATGTTAGCCCAGAACACAGACAAGTAGATCTGGGTGTCTGCTCTTGCATTTAGAACATCTCTCATCACCACTGTCACCTCATAGATGATCTGACAATTACAGACAGACAATGATTAATAATCAGTCAATAAATCAATCACTCAATCAAATTAAACAATTCATATTTGTTTAATTGATGAGATAACATATGCTGCCAGGTAAACCAAACAGATAAATCAACCAAACAAATCAATGTGACAAAAAGTACATGTTAAGACATTTCCTTGTAGGGGAGAGTGGGGTAAGTTGAGCCAAAGGGTTAAGTTGAGCCACCCTTGAATCTAGGAAACCATTCAAAAAATAAATCATGTGACCAAATATTTAGCAAGAGGTCATAATTTCATGGAGTCTGAAGGAAGAAAACAGATTTTCACCAAGTCAAATGAATTGTGTTAGAATTATCATGATGCTTGTATCTAAACCAAAGTAGATTGTTTTATACATCAGTTGAGGTCTTTATAAGCTTCAATATGAGTTCCTAAACCTAGCATGAAAGTGCATCCTTGTAGCTGAGTGAGCTAATATAGTAAACATTTTTGTTTTGGGGTGAATTGTGCCAATGGCCATAGGGTAAGTTCAGTCAATGGTTGAGCCAATGGCAAGTTGAGCAAATTGAAGTGCTTTCTTCCCAGGTGTAATACAAGGCATTATTGCTGGGATATGAGAGAATAACAGGGCCTGGCCTATGCTATGAGTGTAAAAAAAAAGTACAAAGTGTTTAAGTGTAAGCCTGTGTTAAAAGATGCTAAAAATGATTAAAAGACAAGTATAAATTGTGTTTGGGAAATAAAGATAGACATGGTTTTAAAATGTGTGGGTCATATTCTGGCCCTCGCTTCATATTCATCGCCAAACCCACTGGCTCCAGGTCATCTATATGTCTTTGCTAGGTAAAGCCCCGCCTTATCTCAGCTCACTGGTCACCATAGCAGCACCCACCCGTAGCATGCGCTCCAGCAGGTATATTTCACGCATCACTCCCAAAGCCAACTCCTCCTTTGGCCGCCTTTCCATCCAGTTCTCTGCTGCCAATGACTGGAACAAATTGCAAAAATCACTGAAGCTGGAGACTCATATCTCCCTCACTAACTTTAAGCATCAGCTGTCAGAGCAGCTTACAGATCATTGCTCCTGTACATAGCCCATCTGTAAATAGCCCACCCAACTACCTCATCCCCATATTGTTTTTGTTTTCTTGCTCCTTTGCACCCCAGTATCTCTACTTGCACATTCATCTTCTGCACATCTATCACTCCAGTGTTTAATTGCTAAATTGTAATTATTTTGCCACTATGGCCTGTTTATTGCCTTATCTCCCTAATCTTACTTCATTTGCACACATTGTATATGGACTGTTCTATTGTGTTATTGACTGTACGTTTGTTTATTCCAAGTGTAACTCTCTGTTGTTTGTGTCGCACTGCTTTGCTTTATCTTGGCCAGGTCGCAGTTGTAAATGAGAACTTGTTCTCAACTGGCCTACCTGGTTAAATAAAGATGAAATATATATATATATTTTTAAATATCAGAAATGATTCAGACCATTTCCCTTTTTCCACATTTTGTTACGTTACAGCCTTATTCTAAAATGGATTAACATTTTTGCAAATGTATAAAATAATAAAAACCTTATTTACATAAGTATTCAGACCCTTTCCTATAAGACTCGAAATTGAGCTCAGGCTCATCCTGTTTCCATAACCAGCACTTACACTGGAAAATGTATTTGACCCCTTTGGTTGGCATGGCAACAGCTAGGTAGCAGCTCTCAGGAGAGGCCCCATCTGAGCTATATCCCGGGCATGGAGCAACTACATCCATCAGCTTATGTGTTGTGACCCTTGCACTTGATGAATACTTCTGTGTCTAAACGCTGTTTGTGTAACATGGTACAGGAATAAAGAACTCATTGTAGCAGCATTAAACTATGTGTGGGCATTTTCTTTCTTTATCTACAGTATATGTTGTACACCACCACTTTTCTTTGGGATATGAATATTCTGTATGCTTAATGTCATGTGACCCATACCTCCACCTTTCTGATCTCTCCCACATCAACGCCATGCGACTCGAAGGACTCCAGAGACCCAGAATCGAAGCACCTCTTCTCCCCAGGCAGGTCCAGCCACAGCCTCTCCGTCTGGGTGTCCCATGGGTGTCCCATGGTGACCACAGACCCTGCTGCTGGTACTGGCTTCCTTCTCTGCCCCTGTTGAGAGGGTGAAGTGGTATGGCATGACCGCAAAGACACAAGGTAATGTGTTTTGACTGTATGTACATGTGTGTACAGTTGTTTCTCCAAACCCTGCCTCTACAAAGTGTAATGTGAATAAATACTTATTTCTGGAGTGATCAATCAGCTTATTGCAATGTATACAACTGGTGAAATACTGTATTTCATCACAACTCTCTATGTGCTTGTGTGTGTGGGTTTATATTGGCAGTATTGTGTTTATTTATTGGTGCTCTTCTTTTGGATGTCCTCATTCGTATTACTCCTCTTGTTCATGTTGCTGTCTATACTCTTCATGCTCAGAGCTGAGCTCTTCTTGCTGCCTTGGAAAGTCTCCCTCACCCCCTCATAACCCTGTGAGAATATACAGCTCACACACGTGTACACACTCACACACACATATGCATGCACACACACACACATTGACACACTCTCTTGTTGTGATGTGTGTTTTGTCCTATATTTATATTGTATTTATTTTAAATTTTTTGTCCCAGGCCCCTGTCCCCGCAGGAGGCCTTTTGCCTTTTGGTAGGCCGTCTTTGTAAATAAAAAATGTGTTCTTAACTGACTTGCCTAGTAGAAGTACAGTTCACACATATATTGGTGTATACACACTGTGGCACACAAACACAGTACCTTGACATAGAACATTCTCTCGATGCTTTTGTCCTCTCTTTTCCTTCACAACTAGCTCTCCTACATCGAACACTAAGACCTCCTACAGATCCTCATCAACCACCTCTACGTGGTCCAGGTACCAATCAGCACTCATCATGCTGTTGTCATGGCGAATCTTAATTCTAAACACCTGATACAGGTCCACCGCCTCTTCGGAAAATGTATCCACCTGAAATAGGAGGCACACAGAAGCAGTATCATTTTTTATTTAACGTTTATTAACTAGGCAAGTCGGTTAAGAACAAATTCTTCTTTACATTGACAGCCTAGGAACAGTGGGTTGCCTTGTTCAGGGGCAGATTACCTTGTCAGCTCAGGGATTTGATCTAGCAACCTTTTGGTTACTGGCCCAATGCTCTAACCACTAGGCTACCTGCCGCCCCAGGTAGCCTAGTTGTTAGAATGATCCAAAAAGACACATTGAATTAGTATTTTCCTTCTATATTGCCTTAATATCACTGTACAATTATTGTATAACAACATCACTACCTTTTATGTTGTGATGCAAAAGCCAATAAACCTACTCAAGTACAAATAATATACAGAAATGACAGAAAGTCCTAGTTATGGATATGGTGTGTTGTTCTGTCTTACCGCTCCCCTCTCAAACTTGTTGCTGTTTGTCTCAAACTTGCAGAGTTTGTGTTCAACCGTGCCGCCCAGGTCTCTGTAGATTGTGAGGAAAACGTTGGCATCTGTGCCTGCGTTGTAAACGTCACCCGTCATCACAGACACATTGTAGGTGAACACAGATAACAGAAAACACAGACTGAGATAACCCACAGACAGAAAGCATAATAATGGCCTAAAGTGTCCAAATGGGAACAAATTCCCAACACTGTGTGACTGCAGCGGAGAAAGACATCAATTTAGAGCAGAGAACTGCCACATCATTTACCTGTCAGGCAGACAAAGAATCTGACAAACGAAAAGGCACATTCTGCTGTAATGGCCGGCCTCCGGTGTGTATGTGTGTGCATGTGTACTTTCCACTGAGTCTTCCTCCTCAGTGTGTGTGTGTGTGTGTGTGTGTGTGTGTGTGTGTGTGTGTGTGTGTGTGTGTGTGTGTGTGTGTGTGTGTGTGTGTGTGTGTGTGTGTGTGTGTGTGTGTTCGCTTGTGTTTGTGTGTATGTACTCTCCAGTGCATCTTCCACCACAATCTCGCTGACTTTCAGGGTTCCGTCTCATAGTAGTTTCTCCGTTATGATGTCAGAAGGTACTAATTCTCTCGCTGTCTCTCCGTCATCCTCTGACTTGGCCAGCCAACACTCACAAGGGAAGACGATAGTCTCCTACCCCTAGAGAGATAGAGCAGCAATGCGTGAGTGACTGAAAACACACCAGGTCTCTTCGTGAGGAGAAGAGCACCACCTTGTGACTAGAAATTGTATTGTTTTGATTTATAATATGATGTCATCCGTCTCTTTTTACTGAAGACGGGTGTAGTATTGCTCTGATCTTTGACACTGGACTAGGATCAGTTTTGTGCATTTTCCCCCATTGTTAAGGTTAGGATTTGTGAAGGTTAAGCGTATCCTAGATCTGTAGCTGAGTAAGTAGCCTTTCTCCTGTGTATCTTTCTCTTCCTCAGCAGTCGTCTGCTCTAACCGCGATCCTAAAAATGCTCACAATAATCATTGATTGTGAGTTATTTCACAGTGCAAGCTTTTTTAAATGACACCAGCCTCAGTTTCTCCCTCAGCTGTCATGACCACTAGATCTTCTCTATGACGTCGCCCATGTCCTCCAACTGCATGGTGTTACAGAAACATCAGCATCATCATGAGGATCAAGAGCATCATCACCCACATTGTCATCCTCTTCATCATCACCATCATCCTAATTAAATAACCATATATTCCTTACTCAACTGTGTTTTAATAGGCGACTACTGTGTGGTTGTACCTCAACGATGAACATGTCCTCAGCTCCCCTCTCAAACTATATGGTCCGCTCCCTCTTGTTGACACAGAGAGTCCTCTGCTGGGTGCACACCCCGCCTCGACCGTACAGCACGGTGAACACGTCTGCATCTGTACCCGCTGCAAACAGGTCACTGGTTTTGTTCTCGAATGGCACAACTGCGACAGAGGGGAAACAAGGGTTTTGGTAGGATAAGGTCCTGTAAGATATGGATTATCTACAATAAGTACAGTGTGCTTTAGACTGGCATTTCTGGTATGTCAGATATGACCTGATATGGTATGATATAAGATAGTAAAACTGTATAGGGTAGTGGTATGCTGGCTAGTAGGCTATAATATGGGTTATCTAAGTTTAGCATGTTGCAGGTTGGTTCTTACATGGTTTGTCGAATTCAGTCTGGAGGTCTGCAGGGAACAAGTCCCTGACGATGGCCCCGTTGTCGTTCTTCCTCTCCCTTGTACAGCCAGCGACCACAGGGGAACCGTAGCATCTGGCCCAGGGACGGGGCGTTCAACCTCTACCCAGTCAAGGAACCAGCCTGCTGCGGCCGCTGCACAGGCATAACACATCATATCACAAGGACTGTGTGTGTGTCTGTCTGTCAGTCTCTCAGTCTTTTTTCGTGATCTCCCCCATTTTCGTGATATCTAAATTGGTAGTTACGGTCTTGTCCCATCGCTCCAACTCCGGTACCGACTCGGGATAGGCGAAGGTCGAGAGCCATGCGTGCACCGAAACACTGCTTCTTGACACACTGCTCTGTCCATTGCTTCTTGACACACTGCTCGGTTAACCCGGAAGGCAGCCGCACCAATGTGTCGGATGAAACCTCTCTGTTTTATGTATTCGTATCACATAGAACTGCCTGTGGAAACACACAGCAGTAAATGGCATAGTTAGTAGAAAAATATATTTTTTGTGCCGTACAGGGTGGCAAATGCGTTGGCATCGGTGTCCACATACTTCTTGTCTCCAGTCTTTACCCTCATTGTGAAGGTGGTAGACATGGCTGACAGAGAAAGATCAACCAAATCAGATAAGAATGTATTCATGGTATAATGCATTGATATTATTCAATCAAATGATATGCTGAACAATGAAATGTGGGTAACTAGGCCTAGATGTTTGCATCTGTTATTTTCCAGAAGGAATAGAACATACACCACATTTTTAATGGGAGCAAACCATTTGTAATTCTAGCCCCTTGTGTGTGTATTTATCACCCTTCTGCTCCAGGACGAGTGTTGAACTGGAGTCTTTCTCCTCCTCCTCATCATCACCATTCTTCATAAAAGGCCTTGTCCACAGAGACCAGCTCCCTGGTGATCTGTCAGTCAATGTGCCAACCACCGTTTACAGGGGAAGTAGTACCTAGAACACAGTTTTTGTCTGTCTGCCACTAGCCTAGCCTGCCAGGCTTCTAGGCCTGTCTGACTGTCTGTCTGTGACTTGATAATAACCCCATAAGTACCATTTCTGACCACCAAGGGGAGCTGTGCAGTTGTTTTCTTAGACCAATGGGCAGACCTTTTTATTTCCTGAAAAACCACACCTTTTCTCAAAACATACAGGCAGTCTTGGAAGAGATGCATAGATTTTTTTGGACCAGCTATTTATCTATAAATCACCTTCCTAGCCATATAGATATATATGTATGGTGTGTCATATGGTGTAGAATGTAGATAAGTGGTAATAATAAAATAGAAAATGGCAATATTATCTCAAATGGTGTAGTAAAGTGGTTAATAATCCTCACTTATTGTGTAATCCTGTGCCTGCCTCCTCCCCTCCTGTACGTGGTGTTGTCTTTGTTGTCCACTATCTCCACCTAGTCCAGGAACCAGGCGGCATGATGCTGGCTGTTGTCATGGCGAATCCTCAGCTTCTTCAGAACGCCCAGATCGATGGCCCGGGATGGAGAATACGTCCTCCTGAACCCCACAAAGAACCACGGGAAAGGTCAGGGTTCAAAGGCATAAATAAAAGGTTAATAAAAAAGGTACCTGTTCAATTATCAATAATTGTTTAAATGTTTTAAATTTATTTGATTCTTAACAACAGGGTACCGTGCACAAAGATCAAACAGCTAGGTCAATGGGAAAGAGGTTGTAGTTCAACAGCGACTCAGATATTGACATCATCATCATCATCATCATCATTTTGACAGATGTCTCACCTGCCCTTTCTCAAATGTGTTCAGGTTGTTGGGTCTTCCTGAGTCTCCGCTCGGCCCTTGTCGCCGATCTCTCCGTAGATGTTAATGTATACATAAGCCCTCCAGGTCTCAGAGGTCCTCTGGGAGGAGCTCCACCACGATCTCCCCATCCCCCTCGTCACGGGCCAGCCAGCGCTGACAGGGAAAAGTCACTCTCTCCACCACCTCCTGGAGCTCTGTCACATGCTCTTCTTC
Organism: Oncorhynchus nerka; assembly: GCF_034236695.1. Taxonomy (NCBI): domain Eukaryota; kingdom Metazoa; phylum Chordata; class Actinopteri; order Salmoniformes; family Salmonidae; genus Oncorhynchus; species Oncorhynchus nerka. The sequence goes on along the minus strand of NC_088414.1, from coordinate 16,567,562 downwards.
CTCCTTCTTCTACTTCTTGTCATCCTTCGGCTTCTCCTTCGGCACCTCCCTCTGCACCATAGCGAGCCACTTGACGTCCACCATCTCAAGGAACCACCCATCGCCCATACCAGAACCGTCGTACCCAATGCAGATCTTGAATAATTTGCACACATTCAGTACCTCGATCTGAGGGGTGAGAGACTGTAAGACAGGCCAATGGTGGTTATTCAGAGATTTGTCCTCATCGCTCCACAACATGGCAGAATGACTGATTTTATGCTAAGTCTTCTCAAAACCAATGACAGCTGTGCTCTTCATGAATACAACTAATTCACAAAAAGGAAAATACTTTTCTTCCCACAATTTGAAACCAACGAATGTAGACTACTTCCACTGGTTCACTGACCGTGTCTGACTTTAAATATCTCTGTGGTCCCGCGCTCAAAGTGGTAGGAGCGGCTCTTGAGGCAGATGAGCTCAGTCTTGCCGTTCTCTCCATAGATCTGACAGAACACACTGACGTTGGTGCCACCTTTGTGCATGTTCCCCGTAACCGCTGTGATCTCATAGTTTATCACTGCAAACGAGAGGGCAGAGCAACATGTCACTAACCAATTAGACAATGGCAGGATGATGGAGAGTGGGCTAATGCCCCACAATCCATCATAATCACTAAGTAGGAGTTCATCACTTGCAGGACAGAACTGTATTTATCAAGTGAAGTCAACTGGTTACAGGTTTATTCAGTGTCAATGTAGGTATTCTATAATTTTGAGTATTCCTGTACTTTTTCCATTGGGTGTTCTTGAGAGAACTTGGGTAGCTACATTGTGTATACAAATGCCTCAGTGTATTTGAAAGCTCTAGTACAGCACCTAGTGTGTATAAATATTACCTCTGCTCTGGCCAAAATAAATACACACTGTAAATATATTCATTTAACTTGAACATGATATAATAGAATTCTCTGGCACAGTAGGCGGGTAAGGGTGAAGCTTATTTGTCCTGTTTCACACATTTACGAGTCTGTTAATACGCATGTGAGAATTGGAATATGTGTGTTTTGCATATCCCCCTCAGAGAGTGAAGTCATGGCCAGGGTCGGCCATTATCAATGGTGACCCTGGAGCAATTAGAGTTAAGTGCCTTGCTCAATCGATTTTTCACCTTGTTGGCTCCGGGATTCAAAATAGAAACCTTTCAGTTACTGGCCCAACACTCTAACCACTAGGCTACCCACTGCCCTGCACAGTATAATGCATGTATTGTCTCAGAACATAAACTCTAGTAAACGTCCTGTTACGTTTCTCGATGTTCAGAGTCTCGCTGGGGTAGATCTCTACCTCCATCTTCCCATCAGAGCCAGCAGTGGCTGGGAACTTGTACTGCTATCCATGGACTGACACAATGATCTGCACACTGTCCAGGAACCAAACAGCACCTGGACACTTAGTGTGGCCAATCAGCACACCGTGGATCTACAGAGAGAAATCAGGAAGTAAGAATCAAGGTGGTCATTATAAATGCTTTTATCCAGTTAACATTGTCAGTTTGTGAGACCCAATCAGGAATCAAACCCAGAACTCTGATGTTTAAGGCACCACACAACTCCAAAAAACTGAGACATACTGTTAGATGAATTTAGTTCTTATGTATTCATTAACCAATTCAATTAAAATACTCCGTCTGTACCCAGAGTTTGTAAGGTTCTGGGGGAAATGAAACAGACGGAGACCAGTCAAAAATAGTCAGTGACGTTTATTCTCGAGAGCTCTGATCATAATCACATGTACATTAGTTTATATATCACACATAGCGTCATAGCGTACAAAATGTCCCTCCTCCTCTTGGACAATGACGAAGCTGCTTTTCAATTCAATTCCAACACACACATATTGCTTATCTTATGCTACCACATGTTACACAATCTACTGCAAGCCCAACGGTTTCTCCCCTCCCTGGGTGGGGACGAGACATTTTTCCTGTTGTTAGTTTCACAGTGGTCACAAGTTGTCTGTTAACACTTCCTGTTTGCCTATGTACAAACATATTCTTCAGTTAAATGTATACATCATTTAGTCATTTAGTCATTATAGTTTAAAATCCCATAACACATACACTATAATTGCATACTGTAGGGATAAATTGGTATAATTAAGATGACTATAGTCTATAATCTATGTTTCTAGGTTTCTGAAAGTGTATTCTATCTGTATTTTCCTACGTTTATAAAACATAAAGAATAGAGTTATATGATGTCATAGGTCTCGACGGTGAAGACATCAGTTTGCCCTGGTCTCATAGTAGTTACTCAGGCCGTTGTCAGAGACCACCAGGAGGATCCTGTGGGGTCGCACTTCTTCCCGTACAGCTTGACAAACACCTGGGAGTCTGAGCTGGCACCATTAATGCTGCCTGTCCACCGAGACTAGATTATTAGAGACTAGATTATTAGATTATATCTAAAAATTATATCTAAAAATAATATGAGACAGGCCTTTTACTTGTATTTTACACACACACACACACACACACACACACACACACACACACACACACACACACACACACACACACACACACACACACACACACACACACACACACACACACACACACACACACACACACACACACACACAGACACACACACAACTCTAAATTGTAATGGGATGCTGGTCCATCAGCTGGCTAACTGCTTTAAGCGCGTCCATTGGAGAACGGCCATTAGAGACAGACTGGGCGTGGCCGGTCCGGATGACTGTCTTCTCTGAGGCAGTATGGCTGTTAGTGAAACACTGGCTGTTTGGTGCTTTTGCTTTTTACTAGTGAGGGAAGTGAGTGATTGGATGAAATTCATTATCAGGGGGGAAAAAGTACCTGTCGCACAGCACTAGTCCATGTATACCATGAAAGTAACTTTCCAAACTCTCAGAAATGTTCATTTCAATAAATTAGTTAAATTTCAGTAAAAAATGTTGCGCAAGGGCTCGATTCAGGTTCTAGATAGCACCTTTTTTCCTAGGAGTGTACTCTTTCTCAGGAAGTGTCCAATCCAGCTCCAGCGGTGTCTCTTGAGCATGGTATCCATGGCTTCCTGCTTTGTTTGTCTAAGGAGGTTGGTGTTTGATATTGTGTTTGGCCCGACAATGTGCATGATTCTCCGGAGGGAGAAGGTGTAATTTTTTCAGGTCTGCTTCTGTCATTTTGCAGCATTCTGAACCATAATGGAGAGTTGCCAGTACACAGCTCTGGAATATTTTGAGTTTTGTATTTGTTCTATATTGTCCAGATTTCCAGACTCGTTGCTCTTGCTTTATTGATTCTGATGCCGATGTGTTTGCTGGTGCTTCCATCATGACATATGGTGCTCCCAAGGTAAGTAAAACTGTGGGTTAACTCCAGGTCCTGTTCCTTGATTTTGACTGCGTTTGCGTTGTTAATGTTGATGGGCATGACCTTGGTCTTGCTGCAGTTGATAACCAGGCCGACTTGCTGGCCAAAGGACCTGGACTCTGTCAGTTTTGTATTGTAGATGTTGGTGTGTGTGATAAAAAAAACAGGTCATTGGCGAAGTCAAGGTCTTCTAGAGTAGAATACAAAGTCCAACAAAGCTCAAGTCCAGCAAAGCTCATGTTGCTGGTTCCCACAGGGCACGAAAAGTAGCTGTGGTACTGTTTTATGGTGTTAACGACATGGGTGGTGGTTCCATAAATTCTTAAGATCTTCCATAGTCTTTTCCTGTGAATGCTGTCAAAAGCCTTCTGGTTGTCATTAAAGTTGATGTAGCGTTTCTGTTGTCACTCACTACATTGCTCAATGATGTTCCTGAGAGATCTTGTCTGTACAGCTGCTTCCTCCCCTGAAGCCCACTTGCCCACTTGTTAGTTCATAATCACTTGATCTACAGCTGAAGACATCCGTTGTACGATACTCTTGCAAAAGATCTTGCTGGGAACGGAAAAAAGTGTGATGCCCCTCCAGTTGTTGCAATCGGGTAGTGTGCCCTTAGGTGCCTGAATGATGACCCCCTTGGTCCAATTTGAAGGTATCTTTCAACTTCATCCAGATGTCAATGAAGAGTGGAAGAAGGATGTTTGCAACCAATAACTGGATCGATTTTGAACAGCTCTGCATTGAGGTTATCAGGACCTGGAGCTTTCACATTCTTTAATGACTTGATGGTAGTGATCATTTATTCTTTGGTTGGTGGGTCGGTGTTTATGTCTAGATCTTCTGGAGCAGCTTCAGGTGAGTTAATTGGTCCACAGGGTTAAGCCTTTCTGAAATATTCTGTCCATCTTGCTTCCTATTCATTTTCTGTAGTAGGAGGTTGCCTTGCTTGTCTTTGATTTGAGTATTTGACTTTCTGCCACAGATTAGGTTAGCAATTTTGTATACTGTTCCTTGCTTCTTGTTTGCTGCTGCCTTTTCAGCTGCACTTGCCAGCTCCTCCAGGTAGTCCCTTTTGTCTCTTCTTACTAGCCTTGTGTGAGAATTTTTCTGTGGTGTGCTGTGTAGTAGGATCCTAGTAATGGCCTACACCATCTTCAGAGATAGCTGAGCACATGGAGATGTTTTCCCCACGTTGTCCAGGCAATTGGACGGTCGCCCGTTGGCCGATGAGGTTCCGCCCACGGCGCCGAGTTTTGGCCAGGTTGAAGCCCGCTTCATCAACAAAGATATACTTGTGATGGGTCACAGCAGCATCAAGCACCATCACCTTCTAAAAATATATGTTGGTTAGTTATTTTTACAGTATAGTTCCAATATGATATTGTGAAGTAGCATGTGCATCAAATAGTAACAGTAATACAGTATATAGTGCTACACCTGAACGTACTCGGCCCGCAGTTTTTTCACCTGGTCGTTGTTTCAAAAGGCACCAGGTAAATGTTTTTCATAAATACCTGGTGCCTCTTCAAAAGGCAGGTGATTGTTCGTAGGCTGATGGATGCCACACACGGCCACGGCCACCACCATGGGGTCTTCTGTCAATTCTGAGGGTAGAACAGAGTATACTGTCAATATATAATACTGTATTGTAATGGATGTAAACTTTGTGAGTTTACATCCATTACAATATGTAATTTAATGAAAATGTAATGGTAAAGGATAGAGGGGAGTTAGGTAGTCTAGTGGTTAGAGGGTTGGGCCAGTAACCTGAGCCGACAAGGCTCTGTCGATGTCCCCTTGAGCAAGACACTAAACCCTAGTTGCTCTGGATAAGAGTGTCTGCGAAATGACAAACATTTTAAATATAGTGCACATCCTGCAGACTTACCGGTTTTCCTGGCAAAATGTTCTCATAATTGAACTGACAGTTGATCTTTCCAGGTTGGGGTGAACTCATTTTAAGGGCCTCTGCCATGATAAGGCCTCTGCCCACCTCTTTTACCTTTTTGATGGGGCCCATGACCACCTCTCTGACGGGCCCCTTGTCCACAAGGTCTTTGATTTTTGTCCTCTCCCTTGCTGTCTATCCTGATCCATGTTGAAAGAAATTGCAAGTGTTCAAACGTCCCCTTTTATACTGAACAAAAATATAAACGCAATATGCAACAATTTAAGTTCATATAAGGAAATCAGTCAATTGAAATGAATTCATTAGGCCCTAATCTTTAGATTTCACATGACTGGGCAAGGGTGCAGCCATGGATGGGAGCCAGGCCCAGCCAATCAAAAATATTTTTTCCCTACTAAAAGGATTTATTACAGACCAAAATACTTCTCAGCAAAAAGTTATCTTTGTCACTAAGCTAGCCACCTCTCCTCTTTGATGATATTAAATGAAACAATATAGAATAAAATCAAACAACTAATGACAGAAAGAACAGCTACAGTACAGTGCTTGTATTCTCGCAGCTGACTCAGAGAACAACTAACACTTGAGATGTAAAACACAAAGATTGTCTTATCTCACCTGTGTCACCATGATCTCCAAAGATATTCAGGAAGAGGTCACCATCTGACCCACTGCCCTTCTCGTCAGAGGTGAACACAATTACTGTATTTATACATTCACGGTACATTCACAAAATATCAAACAGGATAGAACGGGGCGGCAGGGTAGCCTAGTGGTTAGAGTGTTGGACTAGTAACCAGAAGGTTGCAAGTTCAATCCCCCGTGCTGACAAGGTACAAATCTGTCGTTCTGCCCCTGAAAGGTAGTTAAACCCACTGTTCCTAGGCTGTCATTGAAAATAAGAATTTGTTCTTAACTGACTTGCCTAGTTAAATAAAGGTAAAAAAAAATATATATATATATTCATGGTCTGTTCATGCTATTTCACATAGACACAGCCATCATGGTACTTTTCATGCTATGCAATCAATCATTGTCACTGAAACTTAAATTCTACCGTAACCTCTAACCTCTCTTTAATTCCTGTCTAGTCTCGTGCCTTGTGCGAGTTTGTGTGTCTCCTCCCCTTTTCTCGCAATAGACATCAGTTCCTCTAACCCCAATAAGCCAGTTTCCAGGTAAAATATTAATAGGTGAAATATTATTAGGTTGACAATAGGTGTGTGTAAGTGTGCCTGTCAGGGTGTGTCTGGTCCCGTGACAGCTGTCTGGGTCGGAATAATGGGTCTACTTTAACCACTCCTCCAGTCTTCAATATACTTGAAAAGTAGGCGCGAGAGGAGGCATGATCTGTGTTTACTACCGTGGTCACATTTGGCCACAAGACACATGCACCCTGCATCCTCCTCTCTCTGTGAGATGTGAGATGAAGGTCACATGGTAACAAGAGGAATATAAGGCTTACCAGATGATTAGGCTCCATGAGGCACCTTACCCACAAGTAACAGTAGGCAGAGTAACTTACCTTTAAGAACATGAAGCGTGCATTAACTACAAATCAAGTTGGCTATGTAGCTCCTAAATTACACAAATCTGGGTTTCAGTTGCCCTATACTTTGCAGCTTAAACTGTATGCATGTTCAGTGTAATTGGTTCAAGTGTTTTTGAACCATGGGCCTCATGCAGTGTCACCTTCTATATTCTATGTAGTGTGGATGTGTATACTTGTGATGGGTCACAGCAGCATCAAGCACCATCATCATCTGTGCTTTCCAGATTGACCTACATTTGGGGACATCCATTGGGTTGAGGCTGCCCAGCAGATCTCTGACATACAGGCTGTCCCCCTCCTCTCAGCTCAAACAATTGTTGCCGGTTAAAAGTAGAACCTCAGGTGCGGACGGTTCATGTCGGTGACCACGACCCAGTCCAGAAACCAGCTGGCATTCAAGCCACCTGTGTTGTCATGTTCAATCCTGGGGACACAATGGCAGTCAGCTATTGGCGGTAACAGCTTATCATTTCACAATTAGGCCTTCTGATACTCTGACACCTACACATAACGTTACTGTTAAAAGAAACACCAAAACAATTCCAAAAAATCTTGCAACTACTAGCTACAATCTCCACCTGGCACAGCCAGAAGAGGACTGGCCACCCCTCATAGCCTGGTTCCTCTCTAGGTTTCTTCCTAGGTTTTGGCCTTTCTAGGGAGTTCTACACCTGCATTGCTTGCTGTTTTGGGGTTTTAGGCTGGGTTTCTGTACAGCACTTTGAGATATCAGCTGATGTACGAAGGGCTATATAAATACATTTGATTTGATTTGATTTGGTCTGCTGAAACAAAAATAGAACTGTTTGCCATAATGACCATTGTTATGTTTGGAGGAAAAAGGGGGATGCTTGCAAGCCGAAGAACACCATCCCAACCGCGAAGCACGGGGGTGGCAGCATCATGTTGTGGGGGTGCTTTGCTGCACGAGGGACTGCACTTCATAAAATAAAATATGAGGATGGAAAATTACGTGGATATATTGAAGCAACATCTCAAAGCTTGGTCGCAAATGGGTCTTCCAAATGGACAATGACCCCAAGCATACTTCCAGAGTTGTGGTAAAATGGCTTAAGGACAACAAAGTCAAGGTATTGGATTGGCCATCACCGAGCCCTGACCTCAATCGTATAGAAAATGTGTGGGCAGAACTGAAAAAGCGTGTGCGAGCAAGGAGGCCTACAAACTTGACTCAGTTACACCAGAGGAATGGGCCAAAATTCACCCAACTTATTGTGGGAAGCTTGTGGAAGGCTACTCAAAACATTTGAACAAGTTAGAAAATTTAAAGGCAACACTACCAAATACTAATTGAGTGTATGTAAACCTCTGACCCGCTGGGAATGTGATGTAAGAAATAAAACCTGAAATGTTCTATTATTCTGACATTTCACATTCTTAAAATAAAGTGGTGATCCTAACTGACCTAAGACAGGAATTCTTACTAGGATTACATTTCAGGAATTGTGAAAAACTAAGTTTAAATGTATTTGGCTAAGTTGCATGTAAACTTCCGACTTCAACTGTGTATATGTATGAATGTTTACATATATGGGTATATATATATATATTTATCTATATATATCTATATATCTATATATGGGTATATACAGTGGGGAGAACAAGTATTTGATACACTGCCGATTTTGCAGGGTTTCCTACTTACAAAGCATGTAGAGGTCTGTAATTTTTATCATAGGTACACTTCAACTATGAGAGACGGAATCTAAAACAAAAATCCAGAAAATCACATTGTATGATTTTTAAGTAATTAATTTGCATGACATAAGTATTTGATACATTAGAAAAGCAGAACTTAATATTTGGTACAGAAACCTTTGTTTGCAATTACAGAGATCATATGTTTCCTGTAGTTCTTGAACAGTTTTGCACACACTGCAGCAGGGATTTTGGCCCACTCCTCCACACAGGCCTTCTCCAGATCCTTCAGGTTTCGGGGCTGTCGCTGGGCAATACGGACTTTCAGCTTCCTCCAAAGATTTTCTATTGGGTTCAGGTCTGGAGACTGGCTAGGCCACTCCAGGACCTTGAGATGCTTCTTACGGAGCCACTCCTTAGTTGCCCTGGCTGTGTGTTTCCAGCCACGACCCATCTTCAATGCTCTTCCTGAGGGAAGGAGGTTGTTGGCCAAGATCTCACGATACATGGCCCCATCCATCCTCCCCTCAATACGGTGCAGTCGTCCTGTCCCCTTTGCAGAAAAGCATCCCCAAATGATGTTTCCACCTCCATGCTTCACGGTTGGGATGGTGTTCTTGGGGTTGTACTCATCCTTCTTCTTCCTCCAAACACAGCGAGTGGCCTTCTCCCATTCCTCCTCTGGATCATCCAGATGGTCATTGGCAAACTTCAGATGGGCCTTGACATGCGCTGGCTTGAGCAGGGGGACCTTGCGTGCGCTGCAGGATTTTAATCCATGACGTCGTAGTGTGTTACTAATGGTTTTCTTTGAGACTGTGGTCCCAGCTCTTTTCCGGTCATTAATCCATGTCCTTAGTCTGCTTGTCTTCAGCAAACTGTTCTTGTGCATCATCTTTAGAAGAGAGTTTATTCTGGGACGACAGCCATGCAGGCCAATTTGATGCAATGTACGGTATATGGTCTGAGCACTGACAGGCTGAACCCCCACCCCTTCAACCTCTGCAGCAATGCTGGCAGCATACGTCTATTTCCCAAAGACAACCTCTGGATATGACGCTGAGCACGTGCACTGAACTTCTTTGGTGGACCATGGCGAGGCCTGTTCTGAGTGGAACCTGTCCAGTTAAACCGCTGTATGGTCTTGGCCACCGTGCTGCAGCTCAGTTTCAGGGTCTTGGCAATCTTCTTATAGCCCAGGCCATCTTTATGTAGAGCAACAATTCTTTTTTTCAGATCCTCAGAGAGTTCTTTGCCATGAGGTGCTATGTTGAACTTCCAGTGGCCAGTCAGTATGAGGGAGTGTGAGAGCGATGACACCAAATTTAACACACCTGCTCCCCATTCACACCTGAGACCTTGTAACACTAATGAGTCACATGACACCGGGGAGGGAAAATGGCTAATTGGGCCCAATTTGGACATTTTCACTTAGGGGTGTACTCACTTTTGTTGCCAGCGGTTTAGACATTAATGGCTGTGTGTTGAGTTATTTTGAGGAAACAGCAAATGTACACTGTTATACAAGCTGTACACTCACTACTTTACATTGTAGCAAAGTGTCATTTCTTCAGTGTTGTCACATGGAAAGATATACTCAAATATTTTCAAAAATGTGAGGGGTGTACTCACTTTTGTGATATACTGTATATATATATATATTTACCCCCAAAATATATTGGTGATTGGAAATTATGCAGACAATTAACGTAAACTCACGTAAACTCGTATATTGCCCTTATTTTAGTGCCCCAAAAACGTAATACTTCCAGATCAACTGTAATATTAATACCATTGTAAAGCACAATTTCTCCCCTTTCCAACCGAATCAATTACATGACCTAAATGCTGCCCGTTTCTGCATAATTCAAGCAGGCAATGAGCCCCGTCGGGTCTTTTTAAAAATGGCGGGTGGGGAAGCGAAACTATTGCGTGATAGTGAGAAGGAGAATGTTGTGTTAGAAAATTGCTTTTTTTCACTCGATCTGTCCAACTTATCACCTTATCGCCTCTAAAATGTAAATTAAACACTAGAAAGAGTTTATATAATGTGTCATTACATACCTATTTGAAGGTTGGTGTCGGGTTTTTAGGGCGGTGCTAAAGTGTTCTTAGAAGTAAACAGCGGCTTTGAGAATGATGATCGCATGCAATGATGACGAAAAAAATGACTTGGTATCCCCCTTACCCCCGTCACTGTCCATTTCTTGTTTTTAAGGGATGATAGAAGTGCTACACCTGGTGGAGAGAGATTGTAAGACAGAAATAGTTGCTTTATGCGTGCTGTACGTTACGACATGACATGTCAAGATATAACGGAGGGCCAGTTTTTTCAACTTTTCTCCAATACTATAGAGCCATTACCATGTCGATCAAGGCTTGAATAGAAACCTAGTTCACCCCCCCAATTTTGACGTCAACACAGTCCCATTAGTTTTCTTTGTCGCCTTGTTTGAATGTTGCGGTTGCGCACATTTGTGCGGAATGGGGTGAGTTTACTTTACATTGATAGAAGCAACAATTTTTCTGCAATATTAAAGCTGATCCACTCCTTAAAATAAAATAAAAATGAAGAAAATGTAAGTGTACTTACTCCCTGTCGACTGCCCTACAAAATTAGGTTGTTGAGTCATACTTTGGGAAAAAAGGAAATTAGTATAGCCTTTTAAATGTAAGCAGAAGACCGAACCTGACATACAAGAAAAAATAACAAAACAAAACAATGACAAAATAAATACTATTATTTATATATTATATGAATAGAGGCTTACTATTTCAGTGAACAATGAGGAAAATGTATGTATAATGCAAATTTAAAAAACAGGAGGCTACCTGCAGGAGACCTTTACCTATCAAACACTGCACTGCAGAAAGGCTAAATATCAATCTCATGCTGCAGTCAGTCTGGGGGAGCAGTTTCCTACAAGTTCTTGTTGATGAAGTCAATTGCAGCGGTCAGGTCGTTGAACTTGTGAAGAGCTCAGCTTGGTAGTGTGATCCTGCGCTCGGCTGGGAAGAAGAGGCCAAACTTGACTCCTGGACAGTTGTGCAGAAGCCGCTTTGCGTTACCAAAGACCACTCGTTTGAATGATCTTTAAACTTATTGTTCATGCAGCGATTTTTTTAGAGGTGTAAAGAAATCCGCGGCAAAATGCGTGCCTCTCACAGACTTTAGTCACATCATGAAAAAACACAAGACCAGTCCTTCTACAACATTGTCAGTAGCCTAGGCCTTATTATTGAGTAGCTATGCAATTTTGCAGAGATAAAATGTTGCCCAAAGGTAGCAATTTAGAGATTAAATAAACTACCCTACGTTATCAAAAATTCTAGGCCTATTAATTTAGGTGATGGTTAATTGACAATTAGCCCTGGCACATTCATCTACAGTAAGCTAATTTCAAAACACATTGAACTGGCTAATGATGATGGTCTAGATAAAACCGCTTGTATTTTGCACTTTTCAGATTTTCAGATGACCTGCAGCAATGCAGGTGTTTTTAAAAATGTATATTCACTCCTCAAAAGATAGATCTAGGCTATTACCAACACCCAGTGTGTTGCAGTCACTCTATACATAATCTATGTATGTTCACTTTTTAGGACTGAGATGTGACCCAGATCCCATCTCTAGCACCATCACCATCACAACCCCCAAAGAACATATGGTGCTTAACACTCAGTGGCATTTCCGAGGAAATCCCCAATAAGCTCAGTCTGAGACTACAGTACAGTGAGTATGCTGAAATGATTATAATATTGAATTAAACTAGGGGTTTCTGCCACCATGATGCCATTGTCATACCGTACCTCAGCTTCTTCAATGGCCTCACATTGTGTGATTTGATCTGGAACACGTCTGTCTTGTTTTTTTCAAATGCCGTTCGGCTTCCGTAACGTGAGAAGAGATAGATACTATGAGCAAAAGGGACAGACTGCAAGATAAATAAGGATAAAGACAGATCTGGTCAATTGGAGCTTGTGATAGATCAGCTTAGTGTGTGGCACAATGATGGTCTCATGCCAGATTGGTAGAGTGGCAGAATCCTAATATACTGTTGTCCCCTCTTAAATATCAATGGTAACACTTTCTTTGGCATGAGTGAACCTGAATGTATTGTACATGACACCTAATAACAAGTCTTATGTCATATTTATGCCACTGCATATAAATGTCATAAGAACGATAAAATAAGGTGTTACCTGAAATCGGACACCTGACCAGAGCCAGTCTGGGGTTTTGGCACGAGTCTACCCCCTCCTCTGACAGTGACACAGATGGCTAGTGTCTCTGTGGCAGGTCTTCCACAGCCAGCTGTGGTGAATCAGATACGATAGACTCCAACAATGGAGAATATACCTGCCATTGTCATTGACACACATATCTCTCAATGCTCCCCTTTTGGCAATTATGGTCAATATTCAAATCTATGTGACAAGTGCAAGGCTGCCCTCCCTAATTAAAGGGGCAAAATGCATCAATAACATTTCCGCCACTAAATTACTGTCCAACAAGTTCGCCCTGTCTGTGTCTAAAATTAACCTTCAAAATAAATGGCGGACTGACATTGACAAAACAAATCAACCCCAATGCAAACTTTGGAATTCATGTCATTTGAGCAGTTATCTCCACAATTCCATTAGAATTCCAAAATGTTGCATTTCGCTCTGCCTTGATTGCTCCAATCCCGCAGACCTGTTCAAAACCAGGACCACCACTTACATGTGTCATGATGCAAATGTTAATTGATCATTCCATATTAGGACATATAAAGGCTATTTGTAATTTATTACTATTTGTAATTTATTACATATTGACATATGGACATATACTGCACACTACATGACCAAAAGTATGTGGACACCTGCTTGTCGAACATCTCATTCCAAAATCATGGGCATTATTATGGAGTTGGTCTCCTATTTGCTGCTATAACAGCCTCCCCTCTTCTGGGAAGGCTTTCCACTAGATGTAGGAACATTGCTGCGGGGACTTGCTTCCATTCAGCCACAAGAGCATGATGTTTGGCGATTAGTTCTTGGCTCGCAGTCGGTGTTCCAATTCATCCTAAAGGTGTTTGATGGGGTTGAAGTCATGGCTCTGTGCAGGCCAATCAAGTTCTTCCACACCGATCTCGACAAACAATTTCTGTATGGAACTCGCTTTGCGCATTGTCCTGCTGAAACAGGAAAGGGCCTTCCCCAAACGGTTGCCACAAAGTTGGAAGCACAGAATCGATAAGAATGTCATTGTATGCTGTAACGTTTAACATTTCCCTTCACTGAAACTTAAGGGGCCTAGCCTGAACCATGAAAAACAGCCCCAGGCCATTATTCCTCCTCCACCAAACTTTACAGTTGGCACTATGCATTGGGGTAGGTAGCATTTTCCTGGCATCCTCGAAACCCAGATTCATCCGTCGGACTGCCAGATGGTGAAGCGTGATTCATCACTCCATAGAATATGTTTCCGCTGCTCAAGAGTCCAATGGCGGAGAGCTTTACTCCACTCCAGCCGAGGCTTGGCATTGCGCATGGTGATCTTAGACTTGTGTGCAACTGCTCGGCCATGGAAACCCATTTCATGAAGCTCCCGACGAACAGTTCTTGTGCTGACGTTGCTGGCAGAGGTAATTTGGAACTTGCTATTGAGTGTTGCAACCGAGGGCAGATGATTTTTACACGCTACGCGCTTCAGCGCTTGTGTGGCCTATCACTTTGCGGCTGACTTACCTGAACTATGTAGAGATACTGTCATGCCCCAGCTGTGGTACTTAACCTCATAGCCATAGGATGAGTTTGTGTGGTAGATCATTAGCTCATCGTGGCAGCATAGTCCATCTGCTTGGCCTTGGTCTTTTCTTTCTTTCAGCCGATCCCTTCTTCTGCTTCTTCATGTTTTTTGTCTTCTTCTCCCTCCTGATCTTCCAAGAGGGACTCCTCATCCTGAGGCTTCTTCTTCCCTCCATCTTTGGACTTCTTGTCTTTGGACCCCATCTCCTCCTCTCCTCTGCTCTTCTTTAACTTCTCCATCAGTCATGTCCTCTTCTTTGGATTTATTCTTCTTGGGTTAGGTTTTGGTGGTGTCATTATTGTTCTGCTCTTCATCCCCCTCTTCATCGCCTGCTTTCTTTCTTTGTCTTTCTTTGTCTTTCCTTCTCTTTTACCTTATTGTGGCTTTCCCCCTTTTTTTCTCTCCCTTCTTCTGGTGCCTCCTCTGACTCTCAAATCACTCCTCTGGGCTCTTCTTCCCGTTTGGCTTGACATCTCTGTTGGTATCAAACTTGCTTTTACTTTTCAGTTTTGGCTCCCTTTCCTCCACGTTGTCATCAACCTCTTTAGTTTTCTCCGTTCCTCTGCATCTTTTATTCATCCGCTTTCCTGGCCTTCAGTTTCACAAAAGCTTCCCTGAGTTTCGAGAGAGACAATTCATTTGACCCGTGGCAGCGAGCCACGGCGAGACCCCTGGGTACCCCTGAGCTGTTGTTGCCCCTAGACGTTTTCACTTCACAATAAGAGCACTTACAGTTAACCGGGGCAGCTCTAGCAGGGCAAAAATTTCACCAACCGACTTGTTGGCAAGGTGGCATTCTATGACGGTGCAACGTTAAAAGTCACTGAGCTCTTCAGTAAGGCCATAGTACTGCCAAGGTTTGTCTGTGGAGATTGCATGGTTGTGTGCTCAATTTGTGGCAGAAATAGCCGAATCCACAAATTTGAAGGGGTGTCCACATACTTTTGTATATATAGTGTAAAACATTCAAATGTATGTATGTATACATTATCTACTGTATGTACATCTGTGTATATCATATGTTACATACTGAGTCAATGTGTCTTATGTGAAGCGGAGAATGACCTGAATGTCAGGTTGAATGACAAGGTGTAGCCAAATGTACTATAGATTGGGGACAGTATATTGTATACGTGTAACTCTATCTGCATGTCCAGGGGTGTGTACTGATAAAGAGAGCCTGCGACTTGCATGATAACAGTCCCTGTGCAGGTCCTCATATTACCAACACAGAGTGTGTTATATAGAAATTACATTGTGATCTTTTTTCACTTGCTCTAATTGAAAAGAAGACCGGCCATGCCACGTAGTTCCTCCTTACTCCAGATACGCTGTGTGCCCATTATGTAGCTGTAAGGAAGAATGCGTTCTGTACACTAGCCAGACCTCTATCAAATGCATTAGGAGATTAGCCTCCTCTCATTAAGGATCATATCCATAAAGCACTATCATTTCCATTACCTCCTGGTAAACGTTATGAGGCCAGTTTACGTGATCAGTAGCTTTTTGTGACAATTGTACTGATTTGATAGTTGACGTCAGAACAGCATCGCTCAGCTTATCATGAGGCTCGTGAGTTTAAAGTTACAGGAATGCACTCTTATACAGCCCTCATACCCACAATGCAACACAACAAAGGAAGTAATTTTACTCTAATAAATAATCATGCTTAGGTAGATTGATAAAAAATAACTATTTTCTGTGCTGGAGAATTAGAATGAAATGCAAAGGGTTAACAATTGGCAAAGAAAACATTATTTTCTGCCCAAATTCCACATTGTATATCCCATTTTCAACACCCAAATAAGCATTGTACGTTCATGAATTAGGATTAAAAACATATGCCATACATACCTTGAAAGATGTCATTGAATTACAATATATCGCATTCAAGAATGTGAATAAATGAATACTAAATACAAGTCATATTGACAGAGCATTTTGAGTTCAATATTATGTTTATACGATTATATGGAACATTGATTGGGAGTGTGTCCCTTTATTTTATTATCTTTATTTAACTTGGCAAGTCAGTTAAGAACAAAATAAGTATTTGGTCAATAACAAAAGTTTATCTCAATACTTTGTTATATACCCTTTGTTGGCAATGACAGAGGTCAAACGTTTTCTGTAAGTCTTCACAAGGTTTTCACACACTGTTGCTGGTATTTTGGCCCATTCCTCCATGCAGATCTCCTCTAGAGCAGTGATGTTTTGGGGCTGTTGCTGGGCAACACGGACTTTCAACTCCCTCCAAAGATTTTCTATGGGGTTGAGATCTGGAGACTGGCTAGGCCACTCCAGGACCTTGAAATGCTTCTTACGAAGACACTCCTTCATTGCCCGGGCGGTGTGTTTGGGATCATTGTCATGCTGAAAGACCCAGCCACGTTTCATATTCAATGCCCTTGCTGATGGAAGGAGGTTTTCACTCAAACTCTCACGATACATGGCCCCATTCATTCTTTCCTTTACATGGATCAGTCGTCCTGGTCCCTTTGCAGAAAAACAGCCCCAAAGCATGATGTTTCCACCCCCATGCTTCACAGTAGGTATGGTGTTCTTTGGATGCAACTCAGCATTCTTTGTCCTCCAAACACGACGAGTTGAGTTTTTACCAAAAAGTTATATTTTGGTTTCATCTGACTATATGACATTCTCCCAATCTTCTTCTGAATCATCCAAATGCTCTCTAGCAAACTTCAGACGGGCCTGGACATGTACTGGCTTAAGCAGGGGGACACGTCTGGCACTGCAGGATTTGAGTCCCTGGCGGCGTAGTGTGTTACTGATGGTAGGCTTTGTTACTTTAGTCCCAGCTCTCTGCAGGTCATTCACTAGGTCCCCCCGTGTGGTTCTGGGATTTTTGCTCACCGTTCTTGTGATCATTTTGACCCTATGTGGTGAGATCTTGTGTGGAGCCCCAGATTGAGGGAGATTATCAGTGGTCTTGTATGTCTTCCATTTCCTAATAATTGCTCCCACAGTTGATTTCTTCAAACCAAGCTGCTTACCTATTGCAGATTCAGTCTTCCCAGCCTGGTGCAGGTCTACAATTTTGTTTCTGGTGTCCTTTGACAGCTCTTTGATCTTGGCTATAGTGGAGTTTGGAGTGTGACTGTTTGAGGTTGTGGACAGGTGTCTTTTATACTGATAACAAGTTCAAACAGGTGCCATTAATACAGGTAACGAGTGGAGGACAGAGGAGCCTCTTAAAGAAGAAGATACAGGTCTGTGAGAGCCAGAAATCTTGCTTGTTTGTAGGTGACTAAATACTTATTTTCCACCATAATTTGCAAATAAATTCATTAAAAATCCTACAATGTGATTTTCTGGATTTGCTTTCCTCATTTTGTCTGTCATAGTTGAAGTGTACCTATGATGAAAATTACAGGCCTCTCTCATCTTTTTAAGTGGGAGAACTTGCACAATTGGTGGCTGACTAAATACTATTTTGCCCCACTGTATGTTAGTATCGACACATGAGGCTGCTGAATATATATTCCAGTATTTATTTTCAGTAATACTGCAGAGCTGACATATGTATTAGGGAAATACGATTGAACTCACTTGCTGGCATGGTGCACTTTGGGAGTGATGCCAAAGTCTCCACAAAGAGTGACAAATACATTAGCATCTGTGCCTGTCCCTCTCACATTACCTATGACAGTCACCATCTCATACCGAGAGGGAGAGATAGAGGGAGAGAGAGAGTTGCTATTGAGAGAGGCTGCCATAGGCAGACCTGGCTCTCAAGAGAAGACAGGCCATGTGTACTGTACACTGACAACAACATGAGGTGGAAACTGAGCAGCACTTCCTAACCTCCTGCCAAATGTATGACCATATTAGAGACATATTTCCCTCAGATTACACAGACCCACAAAGAATTTGAAATCAAATCCAATGTTGATAAACGCCCATGTCTACTTTTCACAAGAAAAGGGCAACCAGTGAAGAACCATTGTAAATTGTAAATTGTTCATTTTTTATTGTTTATTTCACTCTGTTTATTATCTATTTAATTTGCGTTGGCAATGTCAACATATGTTTCCAATGTAATAGTCTTCTTCCTTTAGCAGTCTTACTATTTTCTATTTTTATTAGCACATTGTCTTACCTTTTAACTCTGCATTGTTGGGAAACGGTTCGTAAGTAAGCATTTCTCGATAAAGTCTACACCTGTTTGGCTTAAGAAATATAACTCAGCCCCACTTCAGAATACAGCAAATAAAATGTTATTTGTCACATTAGCAGATGTTAATGCGAGTGTAGTGAAATACTTGTGCTTCTTGTTCCGACAGTGCAGTAATAGCCAACAACTAATCTAACAATTCCCCAACAACTACCTAACACACAAATCTAAAGGGGTGAATGAGAATATGTACATGTAAGTATATGGCTGGATGATGGCCGAGTGGCATAGGCGAGGTGCAATAGATGGTATAAAATACAGTATATACATGTGATATGAGTAATGTAATATATACGTAAACATTATCAAAGTGGCATTATTGTATAAAGTGACTGGTGATCCATTTATTAAAGTGGCCAGTGACTGTAGGCAGCAGCATAGAACTAGAGTACCTTACAGACTTACCTGAACTATGTAGAGATACTGTCATGCCCCAGCTGTGGTACTTAACCTCATAGCCATAGGATGAGTTTGTGTGGTAGATCATTAGCTCATCGTGGCAGCATAGTCCATCTGCTTGGCCTTGGTCTTTTCTTTCTTTCAGCCGATCCCTTCTTCTGCTTCTTCATGTTTTTTGTCTTCTTCTCCCTCCTGATCTTCCAAGAGGGACTCCTCATCCTGAGGCTTCTTCTTCCCTCCATCTTTGGACTTCCTCCTCTCCTCTGCTCTTCTTTAACTTCTCCATCAGTCATGTCCTCTTCTTTGGATTTATTCTTCTTGGGTTAGGTTTTGGTGGTGTCATTATTGTTCTGCTCTTCATCCCCCTCTTCATCACCTGCTTTCTTTCTTTGTCTTTCTTTGTCTTTCCTTCTCTTTTACCTTATTGTGGCTTTCCCCCTTTTTTTCTCTCCCTTCTTCTGGTGCCTCCTCTGACTCTCAAATCACTCCTCTGGGCTCTTCTTCCCGTTTGGCTTGACGTCTCTGTTGGTATCAAACTTGCTTTTACTTTTCAGTTTTGGCTCCTTTTCCTCCACGTTGTCATCAACCTCTTCAGTTTCCTCCGTTCCTCTGCATCTTTTATTCATCCGCTTTCCTGGCCTTCAGTTTCACAAAAGCTTCCCTGAGTTTCGAGAGAGACAATTCATTTGACCCGTGGCAGCGAGCCACGGCGAGACCCCTGGGTACCCCTGGGTACACATGGAGCTCTGCCTGGCCAGGAGCGCTCCTCCTGG
Source organism: Oncorhynchus nerka (assembly GCF_034236695.1). Taxonomy (NCBI): domain Eukaryota; kingdom Metazoa; phylum Chordata; class Actinopteri; order Salmoniformes; family Salmonidae; genus Oncorhynchus; species Oncorhynchus nerka. The sequence continues at coordinate 16,547,903 of NC_088414.1, read as the reverse complement.
GGCCATGCTCTGCTCATGAAAAATTACTGTCCCCACGGGAATCATTTGGCCCACAAGAGAAAGCCCTGTGAAAAAGGTTGCCTTGCCGAGATAACTTATCCTCTTTTCCCCGCGCGGTGCTCTCTATTATTCATCATGTCAGGATCGCTTCACGGGCCAGGTGTGTCTCGATTTTACCGAGGCGCACACACAAGCGCACAAGCACAGACACGCGTGCACACACACACACACACACACACACACACACACACTAACAACTCATCACCTCCTAACACGCCTGGACATATATCATCCATGATCATGTACAGCTGCAGGACATGATTGAGCATACTAGTGTGTATTGAACTCATATTGGTCCCAAGGCCTTCTGAAACCTGCAGCTAGTCTACAGTCACAAACTAAGAGTCCAGCTCCAAGGTTTATGCCCAGAGCTTGCATGTTGTCCAAAGAAATGATTATCCCGTGTTGCTGCTGCTATTGATCCACTTTGTTAGCGAATAGTTACGTCTGTGTTCAGAATAGGGATGTTTCATTTTATTAGGATATGTTTGTATGTACTGTATGTAAGATACATACATCAGCAGGAATATAAAAATATAATGTACTAGAATCTCAATAACACTTACAGTATCTGACAACCATCAACCATAAAGTAAAAGTAAAACTAAAAATCAATCCAGCTCGTATAAATCCAGATGTGTTTTTGTTTTAGGAAACAGCATTTCATGGTAATTAACAACCTTTTGTATTTTCGGTAGCACCCCTTATAATGCATTATAAGCTCATTTAATAACACCTTATGAGCTGTTCATAAACATCTATATCTCCAACCATAGGGTATTATGCCCAAGTTGCATAATGCCTTATAAAGCAAAGTGTTATAATTAAGCAATAAGGCATGAGGAGGTGTTGCATATATACACAAGGATACAGGCAAAGAAATACATAATCTAATCCTCAGTAAAATTCTTATCGCCATTAGTACTGTAGTGTACGTTGATATCCCTTGTTCTATGAATGCGAAACAAATGCAAAGTACAGAAAAACCTCATGTTGAGAGGTTTTAGGAGAACGGGAACCTCAGATCATTTATTATTTTGTAATCAAATTCATGTGCAAATGCATACGTCTCTGCACCTGATACCTGATCATCTAGGCACGAGGTGGTCAGGTGGAAGGGGTCTTAATTAAGGAAGGGGATTGGAAAGTACTTGAATACAACCCCAAGTCGGCCTATATCGTAAGAAAGCGTCATACCCACTCATGTGATAAGCAGGTAAGAAAGAGATTGTTTGTTTAACGACTTACCTCTTTATCCATACCTTCTCACCTGCTGATCGTCATAATCATTGTGACAACCTGCATCTGCAGACCTGGACATGCTTATAACTCACCTATATCTCTACCCGATGTCTTCATTTTTTCTGTTCTTTCTCTTGATAACCATGCTGACTTCTCAGAATCTTCATGAGGTCAATCACCAATACACTGCTCTCTTATAGACCAAGTCACCTCATTAAATAAGCACGAGAACATCATTCAGCGGAAATTGAATTTGGACTTAATTAGAACAAGTGAAAACAGAGAAAGCTTTGTGATAAAACGGTACTGTAAGGGGAGAGATACAGTGATTTAAGTTTACTTGGTTAAGATTCAGACATGTTGATTGTGTTGAATCAATTCTGAGGGAACACTGCTGTGACTCCTGCTGCCTGCACTTTCATGTTTTAGGCCTACCAGGTACATTTGAACATCCATTAGTGGTTCTGACGGTTCAGCGGTTTCAGCATGGTTAAAAGTTTCTGACTTACGCCCAGATGCTAGGCCTGAGAAATGCATTAGGCCTATACAGTGCCTTCAGAAAGTATTCAAACCCCTTGACTTTTGTCACAAAGTGGTATTAAAAATTGATTTAATTGTAATTTCTTTGTCAACGATCTACACAAAATACTTTGTAATGTGAAAGAAACATTTCTACATTTGTAAACATTTTAAAATAAAAACATACACTAATATATCTTTCACAGCCCTTAGTCAATATATTTTATAATCCCCTGGCAGTGGTTACAGTTTGAGTCTTTCTGGATACTTTATGGGTAATTCTCTAAGAGCTTTCCACACCTGGATTGTGCAACATTTGCCAATTGTTCTTTTTCAAAATTCTTCAAGCTCCGTCAAATTGGTTGTTGATCTGGTTGTTGATTGTTTATTGTTTATCCTGGAAAACTCCCCAGTCCTTAACGATTACAACCATACCCATAACATGATGCAGCCACCACTACCCTTGAAAATATGGAAAGTGGTACTCAGTAATGTGTTGTATTAGACTTGACACAAACTTAACAAAAAGTTAATTGCTTTGCCACATTGCAGTATTACTTTAGTGCCTTGTTTGCAAACAGGATGCATGTTTTGGAATGTTTTATTCTGTACAAGCTTCCTTATTTTCACTCTGTCATTTAGGTTAGTATTGTGGAGTAACTACAATGTTGTAGCTTTCTCCTATCACAACCATTCAACTTTGTAACTGTTTTAAAGTCACCATTGGTGTAATACTCCGGGTGTCGTGGGTGTGGAGTCAAACGCAGGAGACAGAGAGTACAATGCTGTGCTCTTTAATTGCACCAACAGGGTGCTCACAATAATAACGGCCCCAAAACACAGGGAATGAAAAATGACTACTGAAAAATGCACGACCAGGAACTAACACGTTCCTCTACTACAGAGCCGAAGGTTACAATGAATAATCCCGCACAACAACCAGGCGTGCCGGCTGTCTAATAAAGACAAACTAATCATCACAAACAGGTGCTACCAATAAACATACAAGGAGGGGGAGGAAAGACAATCAGTGGCAGCTAATAGGCCGGTGACGACGACCGCCGAGCGCCACCCGACCGGGAAGGGAAACCACCCTCGGTCGGACTCGTGACAATTGGCCTCATGGGGAAATCCCTGAGCGGTTGCCTTCCTCTACGGCAACTGAGTTAGGAAGGACGCCTGTATCTTTGTAGTGACTGGGTGCATTGATACACCATCCTAAGTGTAATTAATAACTTCACCATGCTCAAAGGGATATTCAATGTCAGATTGTTTTTATCCATCTACCAATAGGTGCCCTTCTTTGCGAGGCATTGGAACACCTCCCTGATCTTTGTGGTTGAATCTGTGGTTGAAATTCACTGCTCGACTGAGGGACCTTACAGATAATTGTATGTGTGGGGTACAGAGATAAGGTAGCCATTCAAAAATCACATTTAAAAACTATTTTTATGCAACTTGTATTATATGACTTAAGATTTTTTTTTACTCCTCAACTTATTTAGGCTTACCATAACAAAAGGGTTGAAAACTTACTGACTCAAGACATTTCAGCTTTCATTTTTTTATTAATTTGTAAACACATTGAAAATATGGGATATTGTGTGTAGGCCAATGAAAAAGTTAAGGAGTATGAATACTTTCTGAAGGCACATGGTGGTGCGCTCTGAGTTAAATGTTATAGTCTGCCTTGATACCTCATTCATGGTGTGTAGGTACAGGGTCTATCACATCACCTATGTGTTTAATTGATTTATCTGTGTTATGTATCCAAAATTACTTTATACATGATACCTGTGTTGGGGTCCCAATACCTCATATATATTGGCATGGTCTTTCTCAGATTTCACTGCCATGACAGGTGAATATGGGTGCACTACTATTTCACCTATACAAGCTATGGTATCTGGTGACTCAGTGGGATTTGACCATGGTGTAAAGGGGCTGCAGAGCAGCAGTAGCAGCCTTGCTTAAGTGATTCAGTGAGCGGATAAGACACTGACACTGCCGTCTGTTTAATTATTGAGGCGCTGACAGTAGCTTTGCTTAAGGAGCTAATTGGAGCAGACAAACCAGAGGCCAGCTGACCTGAAACGAGACGGTAAATTTGTCATGTGGTTGTGGTCCATCCATCAGGAGCACATATAGGGTTGTGGTCGTTAGTCACCAAACGGAAGAAGACTGACTGTCATTTTCCGTTTCTGTTGCAAAACATTTTGAAATGCTTTCTGTTGCGTCCCCTAATGAACATGGCCCGATTTACTCATTACTCATTTTGCAGACAAAATACTTGACAAGATTGAATTCGCTGTCATTCATTGGGAAATATTGCATTTTCCTGTCATGTTCAATTCCACTCACTTGAAAAAGTTTCCAAATACTGTAATGTATTCAATTCCATGCAGTGCTATTCTGAGTTTCTCACTTGCAGTGTGAGTACAGTAGATTTGTTGGGTTGTATGGTGATTGGTGGGTATAGTTTGGACTAAAATGATTGGTTGTTGTATGCCTGACCCAGATCCACATTTCTTCGTAGATCAGACATATATATATATATAGAAAGTAAATGATCAGGACAAGCAGAAAATCCAAACATGTTTATTTACAAACACAATATAAAGAATGACCCAGAATGTAGGGTTCATATCACTGTTCAAACTGTAATAATTCCATCCAAGCTCTAATAATTCCATCCTTTCATTTTCGGACTGATTATTCTACCTAGTTATTTTTTACTCTATAAAATTATGATCTTTTGTGATTCTGAGACTCAAACTTGAAATTATTTAATGCTCATACGGATAACTTATTTTGTGCATTGTGTCTTTTTCACGTGATCTCTGTGACTTTGAATTACAAGTCAAACAAACAATCTTCCAAAGACTTTAGGAGTGATCATGGAAGATCATGGGAATTTGGGGCGTTACAAAAATCAAAAGGCATTGCACAGCATGTACAGAAGAATGACCCTATGTTTCCAGTTCAGTAATGTTCCTCCACTCTGTCACAGTTAAACACAACAAATACTAATATAAACAAACATACAGCATTACAAGGCTGAGATCCATGATGCTTTCAAGGTTACAACTTTGTCACATTGCAAAAAGGGAAATGACACGATCCAGTGATAATAATGATAACAAAAATCATATAATTTCAAAAGGGAGCGATATTAGTAATTCCTTTCCATCATCTGTAAAAAAGTGCCTCTGTCGATCAGTTCTCTTTTAAAATCCATTCAAGGTTGATATAAGGTTTCAGGTAGCCTAGCAGTAAGAGAATTGGGCCAGTAACCGAAAGGTTGTTCTGCCCTTGAGCAAGGCAGTTAACCCCCCACAACATTTAAGTCATTTAGCAGACGCTCTTATCCACAGCTCCCTGGGTGCTCTCCGATTCAGAAGGGTTGGGTTAAAAGCGAAAGTCAAGTTTCGGTTGGGCCTTGTGTGCAATTGATGATAAATGTAATATCATTTGAATTAAACTAATCTCTCCCAATGATCTGTGAGCTTTAGCAGAAGCTGATCGTTGTAAACATGTGTTGGTTGCAGGCACACACAAAACAGAGAATATAGTAGAATCATGCACAGCATCACATGAGTATGCAAATAGCATTATATCTTACAGGAATTATATTATATTTAGTCATTAAACAGCAGAAGTGAACCTCATCTTGTCATGGTTATTATGGTGAGTCAGCAGACAGTAAGAACAAGAGTTTGTTTGATACGAACGTCCATTAGATAAGCAATTCAGGGGTGATTGCATATCTGAGAGAGGATTTGTACATTTATATCGTAAGGCAGCATGGTTTTAAGACATGGATGACAGAGAGAAATCAGATTGGTCAACAGTGCCCAGGAACTTGGGCCAGGGTGTTTTTCTGACTATGTGGCCTACTATGGTGGTGGTGATTATAAAATATTAATCATCTCACCTTTGTTCAAAAACAGCAAGCAAATAAAACACAACCATTTCACATCAGAAATATCCAAGGATATCTTCCAGTGTTTGGCTAGTTAGTTGTACAGAAGAAAGTGGACCTATAAAAAGGTCCTCTCAGGTCAGGAGTGTTAACAGTGTTTTATAATAAATATTTACCCATATAAAACAGTTGAATGAAGCTGGACAACTGAAGATTAAACAGTTGGACCTTTGAACATTTATTTTGGATTCCCTCAACGTCAATAGTGTTCAGGGTTTTAACACAGACATAAATAAAAGCTGCCACACCTACAGAGTGTCTGAGAAAGAGAGCATGGGGAACACAGGAAGCGGCAAAGAGATGAGGAGGTGAGGGACACACAGAGTGGCCTTATTTCAGTGTAAATAGTTGTGCATAACGTTAAGTTCAAACCTCTGTACAGCAGTACCACTAAGATTTCACAGAAACGACATCACTAGGAAAGATCACTTCACAATAGAACAAGCAACCTACAGAATCTGAGATTGAAGTTGCTTATTCAGCAAGAGAGTAAGAAACACATCAAGAGAAATTATAGTGTTGGCATAAAAGCAAGCAACCTTCAACACATGGAGCTAGTGTAAAAAGCACAAATATATACGGTGTGAGCTCAAAAGGCCATCTCTGTAAGAAAACACCATTGTATCTAAATTAATATATGCAAATTGATGATAAATTAAGAACCGAGACAAAAACAGGAGTAAATGGTGACTTCCCACGATGCATTACAGTGTGGGCGTGGCTCCGGTGCACGATCATGTGCAAGGTCCTGAGTGTACATTGAGGATACCTCGCGTGTGCATGTGCATGAAGTTAAAGATCTCATGGGGCATGGCGTGGAACCCGGGGCGGGGCTTGACGTTGTCATAGTAATGGTGTGTGATGAAAATGCCCGAGGGGTTCATGGGAAACGCCCAGAAGCCATAGAGGTGGACCTCCTCGCACAGTTCCATGGCGGCAGTGACTAGCATCAGGCCGCTGCTGAGGCGTTTGGCACGGACACCTTGGACAGTCCAGAAGCGCTGGACATTGAGCAGGTACTGGGGGTGGAAGAAGAACACACCCCTCTGGGAGTCAAAGTCGTCCAGCATGTACTTGACCCGGAAGGAGACATCAGTGTTACGCGTGTTGTAGAAGGCGGGTAGGACCACTGACGAGTTCTCGTAGTTCTGAAGAACCTCGTAAAATGGTCGCCGCCACTTCTCTAGCTTCTGGAATCTGGTGTTGGAGGAGAGGAGAGGGATTAGAGTGTGTATAAAGAGGGAGGAGGTGTGTGTGTGTGTGTGTGTGTGTGTGTGTGTGTGTGTGTGTGTGTGTGTGTGTGTGTGTGTGTGTGTGTGTGTGTGTGTGTGTGTGTGTGTGTGTGTGTGTGTGTGTGTGTGTGTGTGTGTGTTTGCAAGGAGCAGACGTGCTGCAGCTCTGTGCCAGAACATTACATTTTACTAAGTGCAATGCACACCCATTGTAACTGCTGCCGTTAATGGATTTCAGGTCTAGATGGTGTGTGTGTGTGTGCGTGCCTGGGCCCAGATGTCAATTCAACGTCTATTCCACATTGGTTCAACGTAATTTCATTGAAATGATGTGGAAACAAAGTTGATTCAACCAGTGTGTGCCCAATGGGAATACACTTTTTTGTTGACATAGCCTTACAGTACCTCTCCGTTATAATACTTGGATTAATCGTCACCAGATCCGTTTTGGCGCCTACATCAGCTGAGTACTTCTCGTTGATGGGTGGTATGTTGCATCTTTGAAAGAAGGATAATTATTTACATTATCCAATGCAGATTCTGAGAAGGTCTGAGCAGAGTGAAAGTAATTAAATAGTGTATCTTGCCATTTGATATCTGCAGTCAAAAATAAATCAGCCAAAGCGTGATGCTTGGGAATATTTGTAGCACTACAGAATAAAGATGATGTGTACCTAAACACGAAATCTGCAGAGTCAATATCCTTCCCACATTTGCTGTTCTTGATGATTCCTCCGTTTCCAACAACTGCACATTTCTTAAACTGAGACTTGGAGTATGGCATGTCCTTTCAATGAAACAGAACCAGTGTCAAACAGAAATATGGGGTACAGTTTATAACAAGAGAAAGTGGAGTTCCATCACCTTAGGGTACGAGGCAGTGCATAGCATAGGTACATAGCATAGGACACATGGATGACAGGTAGTCAAACAGGATGATATACTGTATATTGTTATAATTGGAACACTCACGTCAGGAAACATCTTGAAGACCTCAGTACTGATGGGCAGGATGCCACTGGTGTCCACCTCATACCTCAGCTTGGTGCCTGCTGGAGTGTTCCTCTTGGTTGTGAACAGGAAGGAGGGTGCATTACAACACCGCGACAGAGACATCCTATTGGAGAGAACAATAGAAGGGAGGAGTTACTGTCAGACCCAAAAAACTGTAGTAGAACAAGGGTGTCGCTCCTCTGAACAGGCTCATGCTAATAGACTGGTAGCATTCCAAGTCTTCTGTTTTGCATTCACACTCTGCAGATGATCAGATATCACAATGCCTAAAGAAGTGTTTAAGGTCTTGTGATCCACAATAATATGATATAGCAATCTTTTGAGATGTACAGCGTGACTGCAAGAAAGGTGACCTGAAACGCCATCTCTGTGATGCGTTAAAGTTAAAGGTCAATTAGAAGCTCACTTGAAGTTGTTGGTCTCCACCATGTTTTGCTGCCACTTGCACACCTGCAGGTTCCTCCATCTCTCAAACAGCTCCGACGTCTTCACCCTGGCAGATGGGCAGGGAAACCCCACATAAAACCGAGACAAACAATTTGAGTCAAGTGATCCATGTATGTTTAAGAATAAGCCCTATACCCTATGTTTCTATACTACATATACTGCAGATCAGAGGGGTACTGTCACGTTCTGACCTTTATTTCCTTTGTTTTGTATTTATTTAGTATGGTCAGGGCGTGAGTTGGGTGGGCAGTCTATGTTTGTTTTTCTAGGTTTTGGGTATTTCTATGTTTCGGCCTAGTATGGTTCTCAATCAGAGGCAGGTGTCATTAGTTGTCTCTGATTGAGAATCATACTTAGGTAGCCTGGGTTTCACTGTGTGTTTGTGGGTGATTGTTCCTGTCTCTGTGTTTGCACCAGATAGGACTGTTTAGGTTTTCGCACATTTCTTGTGTTGTTAGTTATTTCATGTCTAGTTCCTTCATTAAAGAACATGAATAACCACCACGCTGCATTTTGGTCCGCTTCTCCTTCACCAAAACCCTTACAGGTACATTTAAAAAAATCCCTGCTGTAGATGGTCTCACGATGAGGGGGTTGAAATATTTTTTAAATATTTAAAAACATGGGGAGGGGGCTGCATGGAGCTACCAAAACCACAGAGATGACACTGCAGCACTCTGCTCTGTAATATGAATATTAAACACGCGCTGAGGTGTAACATGAGAATGGCACTGGAAGCTGTGGCAATGGATTTAGCATTGCGCCCAGACACTCCCTCTGATTGACGCCTTGCACCCGCCGTCTTGAGGAGAAGATGGCGATGGCCAGAAATAGAAGGGCTCTAAATAGCTCCCCTTGAACTGCCATTCCCCCTCGATGATTGGGAAATGTGATTTGCTCGGGGAGGGAAAGCACTACCAGGGCTGGCAGTAGTGTAAGGAGAGTCAGTCACTGCACTGTAACTGCTGGCAGAGCCAAGGAGTTGTTGTCTGTCTGTCGCGCTTGTCTGCTGCCTGACCTGGCACACTGTCCCTCATCAAGCACCTCTTACAGGTGTGATAAATAGCTCAAACATCCTCAAGAACATGTACTGTAAGCCTGTGCCAGAGTCTGTTCTAGTGGTAGCACTGTACATCCCCCTGGCAAAAGAGGTTCAAGGCCTGTCTCGCCTACTTTCTCATCTATCTTTGCCCTTGTCTGTTTCTCCCACTATAGCTTCCTACTGCTGTATTATAAAATCATTATTTAAATGTTTGTTGATAGGACAAGGGATGGGCCTGAATGTTGGAACTGAGTGCACAGACTTAGCTTCCTCCTATATCTAATATTGACATTTCAAAGAGAGAACACAAACCAGCAAGGCACATAGGCCCTTGAGGATCAAAGTTGCCCATCACTGCATTTGTACACTCTTTGAAAAAAGTGTTCCAAAAGGGTTATTCAGCTGTCCCCACAGGAGAACCCTTTGAAGAACCTTTTTGGGTTCCATGTAGAACCCTCTGTGGAAAGGGTTTTACATGGAACCCAAAAGGGTTCTACCCGGAGCCAAAAATTATTTCTTCTAAGGGTTCTCCTGTGGGGACAGCCAAAGAACCCTTTTAGGTTCTAGATAGAACCTTTTTTTCTAAGAGTGTAACACAGGCGATTACACTCACATGGTCAGGACTTTGACATCCATAATCTCCTGCCTGAGCTCTTTGCATGCAGTGGAGTTGTAGTCATAGGATCCATCGTATGAGTCCAGATACCTGGAGGGATAGTCAGAGTCAGCGTCACGCTGCACTGATCTGATCTACATAATAATCAACAATAATAAGGAAGAGGCTGGTACACAAAACACATAGCACAGTGGGGTTGGGGTAAGATGTTATACATTGTGGGACACTTTTAACTTTATTCCAATACAATTGTGGCTTTACTTTAAAATACATTATGAATATTAATCTTTAACGTGAAGACATTGTTATGGAATGAGTGGCAGGTGTGATATCATTCCTATGGATACGGGATCCACAATATGTATCCTGGACACTTTTAAGTCACCAGCTACCATAATGTCTCTGTTTTGTTTTCAGATTTTCTTGCTGCTGATAACATTCATTATGTATTTTGACTTGACATGGGAACTTTGACTTCACATGGGGAACAACAATTAACATGGACATTCAAAAAATTGTGTTTGCAAACAACAAAAATAGCATGAAATACATAGTGAGAAAGGGGAAGGGGGAGGTAGAAATCTTGTTGTAAATTGTGAGAAAACATGACTAAATCCTGATGGCAGGGGCACCTAGACTGCATAACCTTTTATCATGGATAAGGTTTGTCTCTGTTGTATGGCATGTACAGTATGCTGGATAGAGTGAACTGCACAGCTGCACACTATGATGCCAATGGAGAATATGGGGAGTAACTGCGGCTGTCTCACTGCATAAGGCAGACTCAGTATACTTACCCAGGGGACAAAACTGGTATTTTATGTGATTATAGTCTGGTTGGGTAGTAACACTTTACTGTAGGTGTCCTCATGTATGCATTCATAAGCTGTCATAAGTACTTTACAATAGTTATGAGTCACAGCATAAAACCGGTTATACAGTAATGGGTGTTTTACATGAATGTTCATCCTGTTGTCCTATGCTCTAATGTCAAATCAAATCAAATTGTATTAGTCACTTGAGACCTTACAGTGAAATGCTTACTGACGAGCCCCTAACCAACATACAGTTTAAATAAAATTAAAATACGGATAAGAAATAAAAGTAACAAGTAAATTAAAGAGCATGTCAACTGTTAATAACAACTGCTATTATACAGTCTGGGTGACAACTTATGTCATATGCCTGCTACATTAGAGTCGACATACCAGATGTTTTAAAAGGGTGTGATGTAATTTACCAAACTCTGTGTCACATTATTACATTGAATGGAATGATGGGCGTCATAACCATGTCATATGCCCTTATAGAGTGTGCACAGACACATGAATGAATGTGCTTATACCACAGGATGAGTTGAGAGTTTCATAAAAGTTTACAATTTAAATTATCTCCAAGAAACATGGGCAAATGAGAGCACAGATTTACTAAAAAATTACATATTATAATAGCAAAAATGTTGAAATGAAATGGAAGCAAATATAATTTTACAATAAAATCAACATTGCTGTGGAAAAATGGGACAGATGGGGAAAAAAACAAGATGTGCAGGCTACAGTAATAATGACAGCAGCTATATTACAAAAAAAATGGGTAGCTAGCTAGCTAGGAACAGGGTTGGAGAGCCCTGCTCTACACAGTCAAAACAATGTGTATTCATACCCTTAGTGGCACGACATGAGCAAAAGAGGCCTCACTGTGTTGCCCGCCCCCATCAATGCATAGCTAGCTAGAGCTAGAGGTACTAAACGTAGCTAGCTAGTTGGGGAATTCTGAATTATAAATCTTACTTTGCAGCACATCACACAATACATTCTCTTTCACAAATACATTAGTTTAGAGGCAATTACTTTTTAATCTTAAAGAGATTCTCCGGTACTCTTGTATACTTTTTAGCCATTAATGGTCCCCGAAAATTATTACGTACTTATGTGCAGATATGTGCACCACGTCATTTCTCTCTCTCTCGCTCTGCTGTGTATGCATCTTGCTAGTAGTCATTCAAATGGTGAGGGGCTGAAGCTCATTGGCTAGAACTCAAATTGCTACGGGGCTGGAGGAAAATGTAGTGAAAACGGCACAGCACAACTTCCGGAACAACATTTGCTTTCAAACTAGGAATTTTTTGGCTAATAGAGGGGAAGACAAAAATTCTGCTCATAGATTATGGATGTATGAACTACACATTCACACATCTAGCACAAAGCAGGAGGTTTAAAAAATACCTTGTTTTCGCAAAGTTCCGGAGCATGTTTTTAATACATGTTGTTTAACTCAATCTAACTAGCAAACGTTATCCATGTTTTTTGCTATTGGTTTGTGAGATGATGTTCTCGCTTCTGTGTTGTTATGTTGGTAAGTCCCACCCTTCTTCTTCTTCCGATTTCAGCTACATGATTCACTGACACAAGAGACCGCAATAACTTTCCATTGGATCCGCAAACTTGTGTCGGCGAATCATATCGCTGAAATCTGAAGAAGGGTGGGCATTAACATAACCTAACGTAGCAGGCGTAAAAGAAACATAACATGGGAGAAGAGATCTTGGCTCATCATGTGGAAAACTTAGCTAACTAGCTAGCTACAGCTAATAACATAGATAAAAACAACATTAGTTAGCTTGAGTTAAATAACATGTATTAAGATGAAAAGTTTATTCCATTTAAAATGTACAGCGCCTTCAGAAAGTATTCAAACCCCTTGACTTATTCCACATTTTGTTGTTACAGCCTGAATCCAAAATGGATCTCACCCATCTACACACAATACCACACAATGACAAACTTTTTAGAAATGTTTGCAAATGTATTGAAAATAGTATACAGAAATATGTCATTTATAACTATTTAAACCCCTGAGTCAATACTTTGTAGAAACACCTTTGACAGCGATTACAGCTGTGAGTCTTTCTGGGTAAGTCTCTAAGAGATTTCCACTGCTGAATTGTGCAACATTTGTCTATTATTATTTTCAAAATTCGTCAAACTCTGTCAAATTGGTTGTTGATAATTGCTTGACAACCATTTTCAGGTCTTGCCATAGATTTTCAAATGGATTTAACTTCTTGAGTGATGGGGGCAGGATTTTCGTTTTTTGGCTAAAAAACGTACCCATTTGAAACGGCCTATTTCTCAGGCCCAGAAACTAGAATATGCATATAATTGTTAGATTGGGATAGAAAACACTCTAAAGTTTCCAAAACTGTCAAAATATTGTCTGTGAGTATAACAGAACCTATATTGCAGGCGAAAACCTGAGGAAAATCAAACCAGGAAGTGCTGTTTTTTCTGAAAGCTCTCTGTTCCATTGGATGCCTTGCCTCCATTTAAAGGGATATCAACCAGATTCTTTTCCTAAGGCTTCCTCAAGGTGTCAACAGTCTTTAGACATAGTTTCAGGCTTTTATTTTGAAAAATGAGCGAGAAAGTTAACATCGTGTCAGTGGATAGCTGGGTGTTCGCAGAGTTTTGCTTGCGCAACAGAGTGGGGCAGCCATTGTCTCTCCCTCTCCTATTGAAAAAGCGACAGTCCCGGGTTGATATATTATCGATTATGTATTTTAAAAACAACCTGAGGATTGATTATAGAAAACGTTTGACATGTTTCTGTGGACATTACGGATACTATTTGGAATTTTCGTCTGCGATGTCGTGACCGCTCGAGCCTGTGGATTTCTGAACATAACGCGCCAAACAAATGGAGGTATTTTGGATATAAAAATCATCTTTATGGAACAAAAGTAACATTTATTGTGTAACTGGGAGTCTCGTGAGTGTAAACATCCGAAGATCATCAAAGGTAAGCGATTTAATCTATTGCTTTTCTGACTTTCGTGACCAATCTACTTGGCTGCTAGTGTTTGTAATATTTTGTCTACTGAGAGAGATGTTCTTACACAAACGCTTGTTATGCTTTCGCCAAAAAGGTGTATTGAAATCTGACATGCCAGGTGGATTAACAACAAGCTAAGCTGTGTTTTGCTATATTGCACTTGTGATTTCATGAAAATTCAATATTTTTAGTAATTTAATTTGAATTTGGCGCGCTGCAATTCACCTGGTGTTGATGAAAATGATCCCGCTAAAGGGATGGGTGCGTCAAGTTTTAAGTCAAAACTGTAACTCATCCATTAAGGAACATTCACTGTCTTCTTGGTAAGCAAGTCCAGTGTAGATTTGGCCTTGTGTTTTCGGTTATCATTGTCCTGCTGAAAAATGAATTAATCTCCCAGTGTCTTTTGGAAAGCAGACTAGACCAGGTTTTTCTCTAGGATGTTGCCTGTTCGATGTGATAGAATAATACTATATCTATCTGAAACTTTTTCACTGAGGATAACTGATGCTATTTATATGTACAGTACCAGTCAAAAGTTTGGACACACCTACTCATTCCAGGGTTTTTCTTTATTTTTAATATTTTCTACATTGTAGAATAATAGTGAAGACATCGAAACTATGAAATAACACATATGGAATCACGTAGTAACCCACAAATAAAACTTTTTATTTTTTTATTCCTCAAAGTAGCCACCCTTTGCCTTGATGACAGCGTTGATTTCATGTAATTTTGTTCCTCTTGTCCAGACACTGTCCTTGTTTTGTTTCATGTCTGTTTCTTCTCTCCCTGTACTTGCTTCTCATCTCCCAGCGTCTGTCCTCACAAAATGCAGACACCGATATTGGAAGGGAGTTTTTTTGTTTTTTGTTGGGGTTGGTGACATCGGGTCCGGGTGCCCCTGCTGAAGGAACCGAGGGTGCCTCAGCTGGCTCATCGGGCTTTCATGCCTTAGCTGGCTCATCAGGCTCCCATCCCACGTCGTGCCTCAGGCGGCTTGTCAGGCTCCCACGCCTCAGCTGGCTCGTCAGGCTCCCACACGTCATCCGGCTCGTTAGGCTTCCACTCCTCAGCCAGCTCGTTAGGCTTCCACTCCTCAGCCGGCTCGTCAGGCTTCCACGCCTCGGCCGGGCTCGTCCGGCTCCCACGCCTCCCATTACTTGCTTCTCGTCTCCCAAAGTCTGTCCTCACACTGCCATTGTTACCGTAGCCTGCACATCTTACTTTTCTCACAGCTGTCACAAATCCTGTTGTGCCGCAACAACGTTGATTTTGTTGTAAAATTATTTTTGCTTCCATTTCATTTCAATATTTATTTATTTTTGCCAAGTTGTTGGCATTATAATGTGTGCTTTTTGAAATAAAAAAAAACATCTGTGCTCCCATTTGCCCATGTTTCTTGGAGATCCTTTGAATGGTAATGCTTTATGATACTCTCAACTCATCGTGTGGTATAAGCACATTCATGACTGTTTTATAACACCTCAAATTAATGTCACTTTACTTAAGGTGTCTGTGCACACTCTATAAGAACATATGACATGGTTATGAAGCCCATCATTCCATTCAATTTAATAATGTGACACAGAGGTTGGTAAATTATATAGCATCCTGTTATAACATCTGGTATGTAGACTCGAATGTAACATATAACAACATATGACATAAGTTGTCTTGCAGACAGTGTAATATCAGTAGTTATTAAAAGTTGACTAGCGCATATGACCACGGGACAAAAAGTCATTTTTAACACACATTATAACTGGTTTTATAACGTCTCATGCCTTGACTCATAAATATTTAAAACTACTTATGACAGCTTATGACAAATTGTATAATGTGTTATATATCTGTTATAAAGGCTTTATGAATGCATGCATAAGGAAGCCTACAGTAAAGTGTTACCTCATGTTGTATACTGGTTGTATAAGGAAGCTTTAGCAACCATGTAAGCCTCTTTATCTGGATATAATTATAATAATCTGATTATCTGACATCTTTCCCATGACGTCTTGGTCTTGTCACGAAAAATATGTCTTATCCTGTTATAAGACGTATTCTCAAGCAGTTTACAACCAGAATATAACTTCATTTAGACTTCATGTGCCACATTTTGCTTGCTGGTTAGCCTGAGTTCATCAGTCCCTGTCTGGAATAACCATACATGTCTCCCTTATCTGCAGATCTCTTTGCATGTAGAAATTTAACTAAGGAAGATCACATGAAAATATGTTGGTACTACATTTGTATTTATTACCTTATCTGGTTTGACATGCACACACATACATACAGACATACATGCGCAATCATACACATAAGCATAATGTACATACTGTACACAGTCATCACTCTCACTCAGATTCAAACTATTCGATTTTACAGCTCATTGAATGATTCAGATGTAATTTGATCAAATCCGGATTGGACAAATATACAACCTTTTTACATGCTTGCGAGGCTAGGAAATCTTCTTAACAAGAGGTTTCAGACAAGGAAATAAATAAATAAACCAATAAAGAAACATTATACAGGAAAATTATGACATAAAACAAAAACAAAAAATCAACAACAACATTAGATTGATATGGTGGTAGTGATTGTGTAATATTTGAGACAAACACAATGACATCTGAAGGGAAGGAAACTTAAGGAAGGTGAGAACATGGTGAACATTTTAGCATGACAGAAAGGATTTTTGACTAACATTTTGCATCTTCTCCTCCCTTTTGAGAGCATAATCGGCACCAGAATCTAACCCAAATCTTTTCCTCCCTCTCAGGCCAGGCAGAGAGCCACACAGAGGAGTCAAATTTCCCACTAGGTGTATTTAAATAGGCTTGTAATGGATAATGCTATTGATCCATGTACCAGCTTTGGAAAAGCCTGCCCTATCTGGCGCCTGAGCAGGAGGATTCTTGCCTGAGGACCACAGCCAACTGCATAGCCTCAGAGGCACCAGGAAAGAAGGAGAGCTAAAAGCTCCCAATACCTGATACCTATTGAGAAGGTGCTTTCTATTTGGAAAATATTTAAAAGTAGATACCAAATAGGTGATGTTGAGTCCTACTCTCTACTGGATGGATAAAGAGTGGCTGCCCAGTGGGCAAAACTGGTTCCATTGGCTAAACATCTTTTTAGCAACCATAAAATATATATTTAATCTGATTGTAATCTAGCTATACGACAAGATAACAACCCCAAAATGTATTTCCAATCACGTGTTGATGTTGTCTTTATCTGGTTGTAATCTGGTTATATGAAGTCCCCTCTACTATACCAGAAAGCCAGTTTACAACCAAAAAAATGAAGTTATTATGACGTCAGGTGTCAAATTTTGTCTGCTGGGTGAGGTGTTGCTCCGTTGAATCCAAGATGACGGCCTTCACAATGTGCCACGCCAGTGAATGAATTTGTAGGATAAATGCTATCTCAGTGAGATAGGATGAGGTGGAGAATGTTGGTGAAAAGGGGGAATAATGTTCTAAGCATAATTGATGTGGCTGTTAAAGTAAAACGAGGTGAGGTAAAACACAAAAAGACAACATGGACGACATGACAGAAAAATGCATTTGAACGAGATGGTGGGATAAAAATCAAAATGAGTAAGGAACAATGAAACTGGTTGTCTACATCCTCCTGATGATGCGGTGTATTTTGGATTGTCTTGTTATCAAGTAAATACTTAAAAGGTCTAGAGCAGCATGTCTCTTGTCCTTTATCATTGAAAAATTAGCTTCTTAGCTTCTTTTGGTTTACCTCTAATGATGAACCCCTAATAAGCACTGTAGCTTAGATAGAGAAGAAAGAGGATGACTCTGAATGTCGTCTTAGACCGCCCATGCCACACTGGCTTTCTGCTATCCATGAGGGATGGCCTGATGGAAGAGTACCTATTAATAACCAGCGGGTTATCACGCCTACTGACTTTAGGTCCTCAGCCCTCTGAAGCCAAA
The DNA here is from genome assembly GCF_034236695.1 of Oncorhynchus nerka. Taxonomy (NCBI): domain Eukaryota; kingdom Metazoa; phylum Chordata; class Actinopteri; order Salmoniformes; family Salmonidae; genus Oncorhynchus; species Oncorhynchus nerka. The sequence goes on along the minus strand of NC_088414.1, from coordinate 16,529,962 downwards.
GACCTACTGGGAAAGGGTCACGGGGTGGCAGGGGGTGGAAGGGATGAGACAACATGCAAGAGCAATCTGCAGTGCAACCACTGAAAATATATGAGAGTTTGATCCTTTCAGACCAATGAAAAAGAAAGAGGCATTCTTGGGTTTCTGTAAAAGTACTTAAAATGCCTTCAGACCGGCCTACCTTTGAGAGCGTTTTTTTCTTCTTCTTAATATCGGCTAGGCAGGGTGTGACTATTACGGAGATCTGTGAATCTGGCTGAAAATTCTGACGGAAACATCTGTCAACATGCAGACAGGAAATAATCCAGGTAGGTCGCAGAGAGATACAATGCAGATGTGAGAAGAGGAGATAGGGGAGCAGAGAGATGTGTCCACTATGTATATGACATACACTCAGAGCTGTGCAGAATGCATGAACACACAGGTTGAGGGTGAAAGGCATTTGAGAAATGGGTGCTGGATGAGACACAGCGGTACAAGGAGAAGCCAGTACATCAAACAGGAGAACCGTGGTCCAACCAGCTTCTCGGGGGGGGGTTAGGGTTCGAGGGTCACGGGGTGGCAGGGGTTTGAAGGGATGAGACAACATGCAAGAGCAATCTGCAGTGCAACCACCACTGAAAATATATGAGAATTTGATCCTTTCGGACCAATGAAAAAGAAAGAGGCATTCTTGGGTTTCTGTAAAAGTACTTAAAATGCCTTCAGACCGGCCTACCTTTGAGAGCGTTTTTTTTTCTTCTTAATATCGGCTAGGCAGGGTGTGACTATTACGGAGATCTGTGAATCTGGCTGAAAATTCTGACGGAAACATCTGTCAACATGCAGACAGGTAAGTTAGAGTTAAACGTCAGTGTGAGTGGGTCCTGTGTCATCATCACCCCTGCAAACATCTCAACTAGGATTCCTCAGAAATGCAAAACAAGCAGAAGCAAAATACTTATGTGTGTGTTGCTGACTTCATCTCTTTACTAGTTAGTTAGTACAGCAGTTTGTTGGTTATACTGGTTATGCATTGCGAGTGGAGGCTTCTAAGGCCCAGGCCACACATGCAGGGGGCTGGGTTATCAGCAAGAAATCACAAGTTTTCTCTCTCTCTATCTCTCTTTCTTTCTCACAGGGGTGTTGTACAGTCAGTCAATCACATTGGAAATGTACCTTTTCTTCCCATTCCTGGCAGGCTTCAGAGATCCATCATCCAAGAAATTTACAGGACCGGTCCAATTTCCTGTCTCGTCTCCTTTGAGTCGGCTAAACAGTTGCGCACTAGTAAGAAAATGAGGCAGTTTATTTGGGATTTATTGTGCTTTAATTACCTGAGAACTAACAGTCAGTCAGTCAGTCAAAACACAACACACACACACACACACACACACACACACACACACACACACACACACACACACACACACACACACACACACACACACACACACACACACACACACACACACACACACACACACACACACACACACACACACACACTTATACACAATGCACAAACACACACAGAGACACACCACAGCATACAGAGGGATCAGCATTTGGCTTTAGTAAACCAAATCAAACCAAGCCAAACATAGTTAGAATGAACCTAGATAATAGCACAATGGTTGATAACAAATCTAGAGTATAAAACGGACAATGAAACTCAGTAATACATTTGTCATAAATAAAACACCCGTCAAAAAAAATCGAAATTAGTTGGGGATAAAAAAAGAAGAGGGGGCAAATAAATAATGGACAAATGTGCCTTGCATGTCAAATATTCAATCTTACCAAAGAATGATGACAGGCTACATTGAGAGAGAGAACAATTAAACAAGCAAAAACAGTAGCTAAAAATCTGAAGGGGACAAATAAATTCAAGCTCAGACACAGCTGAATGACGAAGTGTATATGGGTCTGGCAATCTGGTGTGGTTGGCACAGATACCTCAAATCTGAGAATGGCATGCAAAGCAGACACACACTTCTATCTCTGCCACAGAGCAGTGGGACAGAAAACACTTGGTTTGAAAACAGTGTGTAAATATGCTACGTCTGTTTATGACATGAAATAAAGATGCTTCACTTAATCCATTCATTGTGGTCAAACAGGTCAAATCTCAGTTGTTGTCTCACTAAAACCCCTAATCATTCACCATTTTAGGGGGTTTTGCCCAATATGCAGCACATCTTAGTTCGGTAGATTAGCCTATAGGGTATTATTGCACATTACGCTCATGCACAATCTAAAAAACCACAACACATTCTTTAAATCAGAACCAAATGATTATGGTTAACGGATTACATAGAGAACAGACAAACTGAGAGGATACTTAACGGTTTACAGACAATAGCAGCATATAGGCCACCGTTGAGAGGTGCATAGCACCTGTACCCTCCCAGGCCACGACGCTGTCCCCTACTGGATGGGACAGATCCCATCTCCTCCCTGAGTAACATGAGTGAATTGAACAGGTTTTGTCAAAATTGCATGAAGCAAATCCAAATATCCCAACCAAATATCCAAACCTGTAAGAATTTAAAATGATTTAATTCAAAGATGGATTTTGCATAAAAGGGACATGTTTGATTTCAATCATCATATTTGAACCCTAAAAAAACATATGAATCGAAATAAACCTATTTGAGCATTCCTTTCCATTGTGCAAATAATCCTGTGACTTTGTTCCATTAAATCATTGTGGACAGCAAAGTATATCACTACAGTGTACTGGAAAATAATATTGCACATAAATCCTCTCCATAAGCACATTACATAATGAAACGAACACTACTTTGGGCCTCATGTCAATACTGTGCGCCGATTTGGCTTCTCAGAGAACCACTTAAAAATCTCAATGACACTCTGCCCCTGGCTGTTGCGGTCAGGATGGAGTGTGCTAAAACAGGACATGGATTTAGGCTTCTGGATCTGCTACATGATGCTCCTAAAGAAACCAGTGGGTGCAGCCACCGCACACCTGCACACCATCCAACTATCTAGAGGAGTGCCCTGTCTCAAAAAAGGTGACACTTTCTTTTCCCAACAAAGAAACTGCTGATGTGGTCTCTAAAAATACTGAACCTGACCTATCGGATCCACCATATTATCCAAATTAATATTACTGATGTCACATGGCACAGTGTTGATATGGCTGATGTCACTCTGCAGACTATTTATAGGCATTAAAGAGCTACTGTTCTGTTACTGTTGAGTTGATCAATAAATCAATATTGCTTCCTGTCCATTTTGTTTAGCGTGTATTATCAGCCTGTCAATTTCAATACTATCATGTTATGCGGAAACAAGTCTTTGACCTTCCATTCAATTCTACACCACAATTCCAAACAACATAAATCAGCTAATTAGAAAATGACCCAAATAGATTGAGTTAGCAGCAGTCCATAATGCACTCTTAGGCCTATAGTCTGGAGTAGAAGACAACGTAGCTATTTCTGCAAGGGCAGAGTTATGGTTGTGAGAGTAGAACATGAATAATATCCTAATAGGATGTCCATTACTCACACAGGATAATCATTTGAACTGGTGAAGGTTTTTTAAGTGCTTACTCAACGGAGATTCAACTATCAACGTGCCCAGGTCCATTATCTACGAAGACATTTGTCACAGTCCTCCCGGTATTTTCTCCTCTAAGGGAAGGTCGGCAGGCAATCAACATACTAATAGCTAAGCTTTGTTTTAGAATAATCTGCTACGGAGGCTATGGTTCCAATTATATAATTGAAACAAGAATCTGGAATGCTCAACTAAAGAGTCTTTTTTTAAAGCTCTGGGTGCAGTTTTGGAGTTTTAGTTCAACTAAATAATAACCAAGAGTTCAATCCAAAAATGAAAAATTGTGCCCCCCCCAAAAAAAAACATACCGATGGATCTAGTCAAGCTAGTTGTTATCTCTGAGTGGATTTCTAACATCATCTCCAGGACTGTTTGGTGCCACTTGTAGCCTACCCAGCCTGCTGCGGGTATTTTTAGGCATCGCCCTCTCCGAGTCAAGTGGAGATGAGAGAAGATCATGTGCACTGCTGCAAAGTGGGTCACCGTACTATTTAATAAGCCCTTCTTCCTCTCTACCCTGTGATTTCACAGCTTCGCGATCTCTACCCTGGCATAGAGCTTTAGGGGGTGTTTGCTAATGTCACTGCAGCCAGGCTGTGCTATATGATACACGCTGTGGAAAATTAGAAATGTTTCACGTGCCAGAATGCTAAAAGCACTACACCACTCCAAAGCACATGTGCCTTATGTCTTTTAACAGACATGTGCACTCTCTGAAAAGTGACCCTGAATTATCTTGAAGGTCTAACATAATCTGGACCTTCTTTGGAAAATGGTGACATCATCAGACGACTGTGTACCCAAATCATTGAGGGTAAAACACAGTCTGCAAAATAGAAAATATCAAAATGGCAGTCCACGACCCAATTCTGTCTACAGCTGCAAAAAAATCTAAAACAATCTTGGACTAGTGGAGGACTAAAGTGCATGTTATGCTGGTTATTCTCAGATAGTGCTCTCAACAACTGGCATTATTGCATTGTAGTTTAAGTGTCTTCTGTAGTACAGTCTCTTCCAGACCCACAGAATCTGGTCATTTGCAGAGATAGTTTACTGAGATCCTTTGGGGCATAAGAGAATCTCATGAGATTGAGACCCATGTCCTTAGGCGGTGTTTGACTGGGCTACGTTTTGGTAGCATAGATCGGGAGGGGTTGGACCGTTGGTCCCATTCACAACTTTAGCTTGTTGTCATGGTTTCAGCATGTGGGGGGAAGAGGGGAAGAATATCTCACAGTGACATCATTTTTAAGACACTCACTCTCTCCATCACACTCTCTCTCTCTTTCTCTCACACACACTCTCATTCTCTCGCTCTCTTTCTCCTGAGGTGTGCAGATACTGTGTAGAAAAATGGCTGCCGTTGTTGCACACTGGCTGGCTCAGTAGCTTCGTTGTGACTGTAGCCCGTTCTCCTCTTTCCCAGTCAGAGTGCTAGAAGTGCGGGGCAGGATAGATAGATAGATAGATAGATAGATAGATAGATAGATAGATAGATAGATAGATAGATAGATGTATTGCTGGGGCTGGATTCATGCCATCTCAGCCATAACATATTTGATAGTGGATGCCATGAATCCACAGGATTTCATCAGAGTAGCCCAAGCGGTGGGGGAGACACACATGTGAGGGGCAGTTAGAATACAGCACATATATGTTTGCTGTAAGGCAAAGCTATAATGAACTATTTTATTTGGGGGGGGGGGGGTGTTAAATAGGCCTATCTTAAGATAAAAAAATATATCAGGTTCTCAGTATCTGCTCGTCTCACAATGAAAAACATCCCAGCAGATGATAATGCAGAGGTCAAAGCCTTCCAGTGATTAATAATAGCATGTATCACTATGGGTGCTATTAGCAACAACAGATTGCATGAGGAAAGGTAGAGTCCCTATTAATAGAGATATTACTGTTGCAGAGGTGTTACGAAACATCTTAGGAATGCATTATGCTGAAACAGCAGCATGACCGTGTGGGCATTCAAGCCCACAGTGTATAGTAGCTCAATTACTATCGAATCAGACAATAACCCCTTCGACATTAACATGAAGAATTATCAATATTAAGTGAAAAATACTGAACAATGAACTGCATCAATAGATTTGAGTTGTTTTTAAAACTGTAATATCAGCAGATAGGATATCAGTAGATATCCAAGCCTTATTTATGTAAGATGTATGATCTGTAGATAAGACTGAAACTGATAATCTAATAAACACTTTAAAAAGAAGGAGGTACACTACCATAATCAGCTGGGGTTCTGTATGTAGCATGAATGTGATGCTTCACCTCATGAGAATAGTTTATATATGCCACTGGAAAAATGGAAGACTAATTTGCTATTTTTCAATCTTACCCCCACCCCTCCCCCTCCCATGCAGCAATTACTACAACCACTACTCCCATATTTACACTGAATTACAATGATGACAGTATTATAATACAGTTAGAACAATAACAGAGCCATTCACAACATTTTAAAATGTCAGGCCGTCCCTTACATTTCAACATTATGCTATTGATTATAATTGAGTCTTCAGATGAATGGCAATTTATTTGATTTGGGCCTATGGGCTATTTGTGGAAGATATATACAGTGCCTTCAGAAAGTATTCAGACCCCTTGATTTTTTCAGCATTTTGTTACATTAAATGTAAATGTATTAAATACATTTTTTCCTCAACAATCTGCACACAAATACCCCATAATGACAAAGTGAAAACAGGTTGATTGAATTTTTTTATATATTTTTTATATTTACATAAGTATTCAGACCCTTTGCAATGAGACTCAAAGTTGAGCTAATGTACATCCTGTTTCTATTTATCATCCTTGAGATGTTTCTACAACGTGATTGGAGTCCACCTGTGGTCAATTCAATTGATTGGACATGATTTGGAAAGGCCCACCTGTCTATATAAGGTCCCACTGTTGACAGTGCATGTCAGAGCAAAAAGGAATTGCATGTCAGGTCAAAGGAATTGTCCGTAGAGCTCCGAGACAGGATTGTGTCGAGGCACAGATCTGGGGAAGGGTACCAACACATTTCTGCAGTATTGAAGGTCCCCAAGAACACAGTGGCCTCCATCATTTTTCAAATGGAAGACGTTTAGAACCACCAAGACTCTTCCTAGAGCTGGCCTCCCGGCCAAACTGAGCAATCGGGGGAGAAGGGCCTTGGTCAGGGAGGTGACCCAATGGTCACTCTGACAGAGCTCTAGAGCTCCTCTGTGGAGTTGGGAGAACCTTCCAGAGGGACAACATTCTCTGCAGCACTCCACCAATCAGGCCTTTATGATGAAACCAATATTGAACTATTTGGCCTGAATGGCAAGCGTCACATCTGGAGGAAACCTGGCACATCCGTACGGTGAAGCACGGTGGTGGCAGCATCATGCTGTGGGGATGTTTTTTTAGCAGCAAGGACTGAGAGACTAGTCAGGATTGAGGGAAAGATGAACGGAGCAAAGTACAGAGAGATCCTTGATGAAAACCTGCTCCAGAGCGCTCAGGACCTCAGACTGGGGCGAGGGTTCGCCTTCAAACAGGACAACGACTCTAAGCACACAGCCAATACAATGCAGGAGTGGCTTCAGGACAAGTCTCTGAATGTCCTTGAGTGGCCCAGCCAGAGCCCGGACATGATCGAACATCTTTGGAGAGACCTGAAAATAGCTGTGCAGCATCACTCTCCATCCAACTTGACCAAGCTTGAGAGGATCTGTAGAGAAGAAATGGGAGAAACTCCCCAAATACAGGTGTGCCAAGCTTGTCGTGTCATACCCAAGAAAATGGTACAAAGTACTTAGTAAAGGGTCTGAATACTTATGTAAACTGTGATATTTCAGTGTATTAAATATTTTATTTTTTATAATTTAGTAAAACAGTCTTAAAACCAATGTTTTGCGTTGTCATTATGGTGTATTGTGTGTGGATGTATGAGGGGGGGGACACTATTTAATACATTTTAGAATAAGGCTGTAAGGTAACAAAATGTGGAAAAAGTCAAGGGGTCTGAAGACTTTCCAAAGGCATTGGACTTAACATCGCTTACCTTTTAATGTAGTTTTTTCCATAGAGAATCTGTTGTAAAAGTGTAACCAGTCCAAATGCGCAAATGAATATGAAACAAAGCGACCTATTGCCGAGTAAATCTCTACCCGACGTAGGGTCGGCGTATCCCATTCTCCGGGGCAGCATCCGCTGGTGCCAAAAACCACAGAATTATCCTTCTCTCGCCGCACCATTCAGAATAAATCACACATGTTTACCGTGAAAGCATTCGAGAAGACAATTGTCCAAATGTATTTACGGTATTTTTACAAATCTACTTCGCTGCGGCCACAGCACAAATCTCATTGGTCTTGGTCGAGAAGCATTGCCTCCTTATAAATAGAAAGCATGGAAATAGGCTACAACTCCGGACGGACCGTGATTTGATTATTAATTGTAGAATAAAAATCTTCTACCTTCTGGTATTTTGCAAGGCTGATGATGGTACAGAAAACATTAAATGTTTCTTCAAAAATGCCTGACATCTGTTTGAGATCATGCGTTACTGTCTCGACTGGGTGGTGCGCTCGATCGTAGGGCTCCACAGACAGTGGCAGGCAATGCAGATATTCTAGTCTCATTTAACAGTGTTCCATAAGCCGTCTGGATAGGCTAGCTCATAAAAAGAACATGACTGTCATTCGTAAATAGTCAAACGAATGGTGTAGTCTACGAAATCTCTCTTTTCTCAGGACAAACATAATGGCGTTAATTGTGACGCACAGTTTGGTGATAATAACAGCTTCTTCTTTCTATTATACAGCAGACTGGTCTATAGATGCTGATGCTCTCTCTCTCTCTCTCTCTCTCTATCTGTGCCCCTCTCTTCTCTATCTCTCTCTATATACCGTATATCTTCTATAAATCTCTAGCTTCTCTATCACTCGGATCTTCTCTCTCCCTGTTGGGTTCATCTCTGGTCAGCCAAAACCAAGGGCAATGTGCCTTCTTCTAAGGATAAGATTAGACACCTCCAGACCGGTTTAATTGTCTGCCCACAGTGCCCAGTAAACACCTTTGTCGTATAGTCCAACACATAGGCCTATTTGCCTTACAGTGGGAAAATCTGAAATTTGACAAATAATGAAATTCTAATTTCCATAGGTCTATATTTTATTACACAAACATAAACCATTTCAAAAGCTTATAGAATACCAAATTAAGTGGAGAATATAGCCTCCTTAAATGTCAAAAAAGCATCCTGTAAAAACAGCATCCACGCTCATGATTTTGTTGCTTAGGCTAGAGCATTAAGGTTGTAGGTGTTGTTGTTTGGGGGTCAAATCATTTTCACTCTTCTCAACACTGTGTGTGGGCCCATTTCATACAAATGTCAAACCACAAGGCATAGGCCTACATGTATTTCCTCTTGCCCACTAAGATGTTTAAAATGAATAGGCCTATTCGTAAATATCCATGATGATTATTCTTAGTTAGCTGTTCAGGGACAATTTGGAAGGATAAGTCTACCAGGCTATAGGGAAGGAACAATGATGAAAGACATTGAGCTACTCTGCTTTAATGTTAAAGGCCCATTGCGTCGGTTTTTATCTCAATATCAAATGTATGTTTATTGGTCGGATACACAGTTTAGCAGGTGTTACTGCAGGTGTAGCAAAACGCTTATAGTACTAGTGTCACACCCTGATCTGTTTAATCTGTCTTTGTGATTATCTCCACCCCCCTCCAGGTGTCGCCCATCTTCCCCATTATCCCCTGTGTATTTTTACCTGTAATTCTCTGTTTGTCTGTTGCCAGTTTGTCAAGTCAACCAGAGTTTGTTTCTCAGCTCCTGCTTTTTCCCAGTCTCGCTTTTCGCGCCCTCCTGGTTTTGACTCTTGCCTGTCCTGACTCCGAGCCCGCCTGCCTGACCCTGCTTACCCTGACCCTGAGCCTGCCTGCCATCTGGTACCATTGCCTCACCTCTGGTTACTGAACCCTGCCTGCCTTGACCTGTCCATTGCTTGCCCCTATTGGATTATTAAACTATTGTTTATTCGACGAGGTCTGCATCTGGGTTTTACCTTCATACCTGATAACTAGCTCCTAACAATGCAGTAAGATGTCAGACAAGTACACAAAAAAAACTAGAAAACAAGAAATCAAGAACGGCGGGTCAAATCTAATTAACAACACAAATAGCACTGTAGCAGTAATCAAAATGCAATCTATACTGTACATATGCACACCGGAATAATTTACACAAGATATACTAAGAATGATATGTTTAGATGTAGATATAATACAGTGAGCTATGTCAAGAATCCAGTACATACAGTTGAAGTCGGAAGTTTACCTACACTTTGGTTGGAGTCATTAAAACCACTCCACAAATTTCTTGTTAACAAACTATAGTTTTGGCAAGTCGGTTAGGACATCTACTTTGTGCATGACACAAGTCATTTTTACAACAATTGATACAGATAGATTATTTCACTTATAATTCACAATTGCAGTGGGTCAGAAGTTGACATACACTAAGTTGACTGTGCCTTTAAACAGCTTGGAAAATTCCAGAAAATGATGTCATGGCTTTAGAAGCTTCTGATAGGCTAATTGGTATCATTTGAGTCAATTGCAGGTGTACCTGTGGATGTATTTCAAGACCTACCTTCAAACTCAGTGCCTCTTTGCTTAACATAATTGGAAAATCAAAAGAAATCAGCCAAGACATCAGCAAATAAAATGGTAGACCTCCAAGTCTGGTTCATCCTTGGGAGCAATTTACAAATACCTGAAGGTACCACGTTCATCTGTACAAACAATAGTACGCAAGTATAAACACCATGGGACCACACAGCCCTCATACCGCTCAGGAAGGAGACGTGTTCTTTTTCCTAGAGATGAACATACTTTGGTGCAAAAAGTGCTAATCAATCCAAGAACAACAGCAAAGGACCTTGTGAAGATGCTGGAGGAAACAGGTACAAAGTATCTATATCCACAGTAAAACAAGTCCTATATCGACATAACCTGAAAGGCCGCTCAGCAAGGAAGAAGCCACTGCTCCAAAACCGCCATAAAAAAAGCCAGACTACGGTTTGCAACTGCCCATGGGGACAAAGATCGTACTTTTTGGAGAAATGTCCTCTGGTCTGATGAAACAAAAATAGAACTGTTTGGCCATAATGACCATCGTTATGTTTGGAGGAAAAATGGGGAGGCTTGCAAGCTGAAGAACACCATCCCACCGTGAAGCACGGGGTGGCAGCATCGTGTTGTGGGGGTGCTTTGCTGCAGGAGGGACTGGTGCACTTCACAAAATAGATGGCATCATGAGGTAGAAAAATTATATGGATATATTGAAGCAAAATCTCAATATATCAGTCAGGAAGTTAAAGTTTGGTCGCAAATGGGTCTTCCAAATGGACAATGACCCCAAGCATACTTCCAAAGTTTTTCTAAATGTCTTCAGGACAACAAAATCAAGGTATTGGAGTGGTCATCACAAAGCCCTGACCTCAATCCCATAGGAAATTTGAGGGCAGAACTGAAAAAGCATGTGTGAGTAAGGAGGCCTTACAAACCAGACTCAGTTACACCAGCTCTGTCAGGAGGAATGGGCCAGAATTCACCTAACTTATTGTGGGAAGCTTGTGGTAGTTTGACCCAAATTAAACCATTTAAAGGCAATGCTACCAAATACTAATTGAGTGTATGTAAACTTCTGACCCACTGGGAATGTGATGAAAGAAATAAAAGCTGAAATAAATCATTCTCTCTACTATTATTCTGACATTTCACCTTCTTAAAATAAAGTGGTGATCTTAACTGACCTAAGACATGGAATTTTTACTATGATTAAATGGCAGGAATTGTGAAAAAAACTGAGTTTAAATGTATTTGTAAATGTAAATGTAGTTTAAATGGTGTATGTAAACTAGCGACTTCAACTGTAAATATGTGGTGTGTGTGTATAAACAGTGTCACTGAAATACAATGTACAGTCGTAGAAATATTAGAATGAACTGTTGGTGATACAGTATTTAAATACACAGTGTGAAACGGCCCACTGGGCACACATTGGTTGAATCAACGTTGTTTTCACATCATATCAATGAAGTTGCATTGAACCAATGTGGAAAAGATGTTGAATTGATGTCTGTACCCAGTGGGGGAAGTATCCAGGGGTTCAATCAAATCATTTCTGGGTAACAGTTAAGTAGCTTACTGTAATAGTTTTCCATTAAAAGGTCAAAAACAACAAAAATAGCTTTCTCAAGCAATCATTTTGCTTGGACTGTCTGGGAGTGGTCTGAGTGAGGGACCTAATTGGAGGGGCCTAATGGGAGGTATATGTGACCTGAAAACTAGATGTTATTGGCAGAGAGGTTTGGAACTCTCTGTTATTGGTCTATTAAACTATAACGCCTGGTGATGTCACCAGGCAAAGCAAAAGTCCACCCATGAAATGCCTGCTAATTAGAAGGTCCTGTGTAAATTGAATTTTCAACCAGCAACTATCAGGAAATAACACTGATTTAAAAAATCACACCTTTACAGTGTTTCATTAGCTGTTGTACAATACAAAACAGGAAAACAGAATTTTGACTTCACTGGGCCTTCCAGGATACAAGTTAATTCTGTTTATTCTCTGGGGGACAAAATGTCAAATAGAGGTGCTTATATGTGTCATTTTTCACTGCATGTACAAGTGTGAAATGGAAATGTGTTTTTTGCAAATCCCAACTCCCCCTGAGAGTGGGGTCACAGCCAGGGGTCAGTCATTATTGATGTCAACCCTGGAACAATTAGGCTTAACAATTAGGCCTCATTGCTCAAGGGCACATCAGCAGATTTTACACCAAGATGGCTCGGGGATTCGAACCAGTGACCTTTTTGATTACTGGCCCAACGCTCTTAACCACTAGACTACATGTGGCCCTTCATATGTATACAAATGTATAAAAGTTAGAAATATTAAATTATTTTTTTGCGAATGAAAAACTTGAATAGACTAAATAAAGTCAACTGATAGTCCACATCACATCCTCATTCAGTGAGTCCATCTCAATTTGTCTAAAGTGGATTCCTGTCCTTGTCCTCACTCCTTCCTCTTTACAAATCTGGGAATAGCAATATGTCGTCTACCAAGCAGGAACGAGCTTAAACTGCACAGTTATTTAATGAAGTTGGTTTCAGATGAAGGAAAACAGAGAGGAGATGGAGCTGCTTTAGATCATTGTCCCTTAGCCACCAGCAGCTGGATGTTAACATCTTGTGGCTAAAAATAATATTAAACTCAAAAGCAATGCGTTTACACAGGCAGCCCAAATCTGATCTTTTTCCACTAATTGGTCTTTTGAACCAATCACATCAGATCTTTCACAGCGGACCATTTCAGAGCTGATCTGATTGGTCAAGAGACCAGTTAATGACAAAAAAGATCAGCATTGTGCTGCCTCTGTAAATGCAGCCAATGTAGCTGATGATAATAGTATGACTGGGCTCTTGAGTGGCGCAGCTCTCTAAGGCACTGCATCTCAGACACCCTGGTTTGAATCCAGGCTGTATCACAACAGGCAGTGATTGGGAGTCCCATAGGGCAGCGCATAATTGCCCCAGCGTTGTCTGGGTTTGGCCAGTGTAGGCGGTCATTGTAAATAAGAATTTGTTCTTGACTGACTTGTCTAGTTAAATAAAAAATGTGACTGATTGAAATTGATTGTCTTGGATGCAACTCCACCTGTGTAAAGTCTTTGAAAGCATATATTTTATGGTGTTCATGTAGTAGGCCTAGGCCTTGTATAGACTCATTGAAATGTTGTGAATGCCTTATCTTGATAGGCTAAGGAAGAAACCTGTGCATTCATATCCATTTCAGAAGCAACCTATGGAAGTAGCCAAGATAGAATACTTTTTCAATTATATCCTTCCATTCCTTGGAGTAATCACTGATCCGACATGATTTGATGGGTAAGGCAGAGAAGGAATTATGTATTTAAATTATTCAAACAGGCCCTGCCAGTCATAAATAAAACAAAAATTGGTCGGTTTTGCCTAAAGTACATAAATTAAATGTTTACACCCTTAGTTGGTAGCGGGCAAACTTAGTAGGCTACTCATGGAGTGAAAAGCTTGTCCTAATTAAGGGGGATTATTTTACTGTTACACCGGAACAGCCTCGGTTCTGATTTACCGCAACACCAAGACCTTTTCCGGTCTCTTTCCACACACCCACAGTAAGAAAATGGTGAGTGATGCAGTTTGTCAGAGATGGATCTTACAACATATATTTATTATTTTATTTTTCAAGAAATCGTAGTAGTTTACGACGTATAATCAATGGTAATGGGTTCTCATTTATATTGATTTTGGTGAAACGTTAGATGGTGTAGAAAAACCGGTAAACAACTTGGCTAACTAGTTAACGAACGTTATACGGCAATGGAGGCATTGGTTTATTTTTGTGTATGTTTTGGGGTTAGCTAGCTAGTTGGCTCAAGGTAAATAAGCCATTCTACAAACCACAACATCCCCGCCTTTCTTTGTGTAGCTAATTCCCTCTAATCAACTAGTTATGAGTTGTTTTGGTGAAATTTTGCTAGTTGGAAGTGTTTCTATTGTGCCACTTTACCGCTAGCTAGCGAAGTTACCAGGAAGTTGGATAGAAACGTTAGTAGTGCAGCTTAATTACCTAAGCATGAAATCAGATGTACAACAAATAACTAATTATCTCCTATGAATTATCCATGTGCCATTTTCTTGTCAATTATGTTTTCAATACAAATGTCCGAACATATGAATTTCAGTGATTCTTACTTATTGACTGAGACAAAATCCCAACCTCTCCATGCATTTACACCAAATGGCAATGATCTATTTGGCAACATTTTGGTCCTTGTATGTTTCAGACGAAGGGGACCTCGTCCTTCGGAAAGCGGCGTAATAAGACTCATGCTCTATGCCGTCGCTGCGGTTCCAAGGCTTACCTCATCTGCAGAAGTCGTCCTGCGGGAAGTGTGGCTACCCCGAGAAGCGCAAGAGAAGTTGTAAGTGCCCATGCCATTCCTTGAGATCGATAATTCAGATTATCCATTAATTGAAACTGCTGTATTGTAGTGATGGGATGTTCTGTACTTTTTACCGACTCCAGATCTTTTCAACTCGTTCAGGCAAAAGGACACATCTTTCAACTCATTTCATTCATTTGATTCAGAAAGGCCCAGAGCATGCAGGACCCCTGACTGTGAACAATGAACTAAAAACTCGAAAGAATCATGATTCTACACACCTCTCGTTCTCCATAGGGGCTATTTGTAGCTGTCATTTGTGACTGAGATTTATACAACTGTGCTTTGAGGCTACTAATACAAATACGATTACTTATTGATAGCTTTGAAACAAGGTCTAGTTGCGTCCGGACTAGATTGTGAACAGCTTTTGGCGGAAGGCCTTTGGCTTGACAGGGAGATTAGCACAATATTGTTTGCGAACTGCAGCCCCCCAAACGATTCATTCTCATGTTCAAGTGTTGAGCAGAGGCATGTTCTGGTTTTACAAAGCTGTGTCATCTAACATTCAATAATCAATTAATAGCATTCATTCTTTCACCATGCAATCAATTATCAGTTCTAAACATGCGTTTTTCTTTATGCATGATCTATTTTTCCATGAGCACATGATACAGTTTGTCTCCTGAGCCAGAGAGGCGAGTATTAATCCTGTCAGTAAAGTCGTTCAAAAAGAATGAATGGTTTACGAACGGCACATCACTACTATATTATCACCAAGATGTCACAGACCTGTGGGTATTCTGTCTCAATATTGAATACCTAGGTTTGTTGGTGCATTGTCTTTCACTTTGTTTGCTTTACTGCTTGCCTTGTTGACTTGTTTTTGAATGTTTGACAGTGCAGCATGAGTCAGTTCATGTTTATTACCCCGTGTCTTGTCAATGATGTTTTTAATACAAATGTCTGAACATATGAATTTCAGTGATTCTTACTTTGTGACTGAGACAAGACCCCCTACTCTCCATGCATGCACATAGGATGACAAATTAGTCAAAGATTTTTTTTGTCCCCACATCTGTTGACCCAGGGTGTGTATCACAGTGGCTTATGCTATCTGGGTGATTCGAATATAAGGAAATCAATGGTGGCTGCCATGACAAAAATACTCCTGAATGCATCATTTTGGGAATTTGATTCTCCCGACTGTCTGGCTATTATTTTGGGGATTTGTTATTATTGTTATTATTTTGGGGATTTTGTTTTTATATATATATATATATGTTTATATATCTGTGTGTCCATTTATCCTTTTTATATACTTTATATTTTGTTTATTTTTACAGTGAAAAAGAATACACTGAACAAAAATATAAACGCAACATGTACATTTTTGGTCCCACGAGATGAAATAAAAGATCCCAGAAATATGCAATGCGCATAAATTATTTACATTTACATTTAAGTCATTTAGCAGACGCTCTTATCCAGAGCGACTTACAAATTGGTGCGTTCACCTTAAGACATCCAGTGGAACAGCCACTTTACAATAGTGCATCTAAATCTTTTAAGGGGGGAGGGGGTGAGAAGGATTACTTTATCCTATCCTAGGTATTCCTGAAAGAGGTGGGGTTTCAGGTGTCTCCGGAAGGTGGTGATTGACTCCGCTGTCCTGGCGTCGTGAGGGAGTTTGTTCCACCATTGGGGGGCCAGAGCAGCGAACAGTTTTGACTGGGCTGCGCGGGAACTGTACTTCCTCAGTGGTAGGGAGGCGAGCAGGCCAGAGGTGGATTAACGCAGTGCCCTTGTTTGGGTGTAGGGCCTGATCAGAGCCTGGAGGTACTGAGGTGCCGTTCCCCTCACAGCTCCGTAGGCAAGCACCATGGTCTTGTAGCGGATGCGAGCTTCAACTGGAAGCCAGTGGAGAGAGCGGAGGAGCGGGGTGACGTGAGAGAACTTGGGAAGGTTGAACACCAGACGGGCTGCGGCGTTCTGGATGAGTTGTAGGGGTTTAATGGCACAGGCAGGGAGCCCAGCCAACAGCGAGTTGCAGTAATCCAGACGGGAGATGACAAGTGCCTGGATTAGGACCTGCGCTGCTTCCTGTGTGAGGCAGGGTCGTACTCTGCGGATGTTGTAGAGCATGAACCTACAAGAACGGACCACCGCCTTGATGTTAGTTGAGAACGACAGGGTGTTGTCCAGGATCACACCAAGGTTCTTAGCGCTCTGGGAGGAGGACACAATGGAGTTGTCAACCGTGATGGCGAGATCATGGAACGGGCAGTCCTTCCCCGGGAGGAAGAGCAGCTCCGTCTTGCCGAGGTTCAGCTTGAGGTGGTGATCCGTCATCCACACTGATATGTCTGCCAGACATGCAGAGATGCGATTCGCCACCTGGTCATCAGAAGGGGGAAAGGAGAAGATTAATTGTGTGTCGTCTGCATAGCAATGATAGGAGAGACCATGTGAGGTTATGACAGAGCCAAGTGACTTGGTGTATAGCGAGAATAGGAGAGGGCCTAGAACAGAGCCCTGGGGACGCCAGTGGTGAGAGCGCGTGGTGAGGAGACAGATTCTCGCCACGCCACCTGGTAGGAGCGACCTGTCAGGTAGGACGCAATCCAAGCGTGGGCCGCGCCGGAGATGCCCAACTCGGAGAGGGTGGAGAGGAGGATCTGATGGTTCACAGTATCGAAGGCAGCCGATAGGTCTAGAACAGGGGTGTCAAAGTCAAATGGACGGAGGGCCAAATAAAAAAATCAGCTACAAGACGAGGGCCGGACTGTTCGAATGTTCATTGAAAATTTTTTAAATGACGCATATAGTCTAGTGAACCTAATTGAACCTACTGAAAACCTAACAAATATATTACAATATGATCAGATAAATAAAGCAATATTTTCTTATGGCTCTGTCAGTAATCTTTAATTTTCAACAGACACAAAAGACAAATTTCCTTTATATAAATATCCCCATAACATGAACATTAAATGAAAGAAACCGGTATTCAAGGCACCATCAGTAGACTATATTTTCTATTTTAGCAAAAGTGGGCTAAATTTACTTCAAAGAAAAACAATAATAGCAATTTTCTATCATCCACTCAACTGAAATATTTTTAAAATATAATTGGATTGAAATACAAAAAATAAAGTGCAAAAATCTATTAATCAAAAACAACACTTTGTTTAAGGAGAAGTAACATGCAGTGAAAACAAATATTAAATTTTAACTTTTAAACTTGAACTGAGTAAAAACTCTAAATATGTGATTGCACAGTAATGTTCACTTGTTTGAGGTTGAGGGTGATACTTGGTGGTGTCCCATCTTTTCCACAAGTTCATCAATGTTCGGGGTAAGGCTCTGAGCTGAAGAAATCCTCAGAATTGAGTGGAGGTGTTCAGCAGTAAGTCGACTTCTGTGTGATGTTTTGTTCAGGTTCATCAAAGAAAACAGTTGTTCACACAGGTATGTGCTGCCAAACATAGACAACGTTTGAGCAGCCTGGATGCGCAGCTGGGGCATTGTGCCGGGGAGGAAACGGGCGAACTCCGCAGCACCCACTGCCGCATATTTTGCCCTCAGTGCATCATTGCATTGGAGGTCAATCAACTCCATTTGGAGGTTTGGTGGTGAGCTTTCCACGTCAACAGCAAATGGGTTACCGAGCAGTTCCAACCTGCTTTTTTGTGCTTCAAAGTCAGCAAATCGGCGTCGAAAGTCAGCGGCAAGCATACCTATTTTATCAGCCAACTGTGTGCTCGGGAACGCACTGGTAGAGAGCTTCTCTTTCATGGTCTGGCAGCTGGGAAAGTGGCTCAAATTTTCTTTCCGCATCTGCGTCTCCCACAGAGTCAGTTTGGTTTTAAATGCCTTCACTGTACTGTACATATCAGAGATGACACGATCCCGACCCTGCAGCTGCAAGTTTATTGCATTCAGATGACTCGTAATGTCACACAGAAAAGCCATTTCACACAGAAACATTTCGTCTCGGAGTTGTGTTGTGTCTTTCCCTTTGCTGTCCAAGAACAGACAAATCTCCTCACGAAGCTCGAAACATCTTTGAAGCACCTTTCCCTGGCTTAGCCATCGCACCTCTGTGTGATAAGGCAAATCACCATGCTCCGTTTCTAACTCCGTCAGAAATGCCTTGAACTGGCGGTGATTCAAACCTTTGGCTCTGATAAAGTTAACGGTGCGCGTGATGATGCTCATTACATGCTCCATTTTCAAGGCTTTACCGCACAACGCTTCCTGGTGTATGATACAATGATAAGCTGTCAGCTCACCTGTCGCGTTTTCCTCTTGCATCTTTTCCCGTATCTTCGCCACCAGTCCGCTCCTGTGTCCACACATCGCAGGTGCTCCGTCGGTTGTCAAACCCACGAGTTTTTCCCAAGGCAGCTCCATCTCATTTACACATCTTGACACCTCTTCATACAAATCATGCCCCGTAGTTGTGCCATGCATAGGACGTAAAGCCAAAAACTCCTCTGTCACGCTTAGGTTGGAGTCCACTCCGCGGATGAAAATTGACAACTGGGCAATGTCAGAAATGTCGGTGCTCTCATCCACAGCCAAGGAATATGCAATAAAATCTTTTCCCTTTTTCACAAGCTGCTCTTTTAGATTGATGGACAACTGGTCTCTCTCTCGGCAATGGTGTTTCTGCTCAGACTCACATTTAAAAAGAGTTGCCTTTTTTCTGGGCAAACTTCGTCACAAACTTTAATCATGCAGTTTTTGATGAAATCCCCCTCCGTAAATGGCCGGGCTGATTTAGCGATCTCTTCTGCCAAAATAAAACTGGCCTTGACAGCAGCCTGGCCTTGTGATTTGGCTTTTTTGAACAGAGCCTGTCGAGATTTGAGGCCTCGTTTTAATTCCTCTGCCTTTTGTAGCCTTTGTTCCATGTCCATATTCTTGTTTTTGTCCGCGTGTTTCGTTTCATAATGTCGTCTCAGATTATACTCTTTCAGTACCGCCACACTTTCTCCACACAGAAGACACACAGGTTTTCCAGCTACCTTCGTGAACATATACTCCGACTCCCACCTTGTTTGAAACCCCCGGTTCTCAGTATCCACCTTCCGTTTTGCCATTTTTGATGGGTATCTGAAAGTTAATTTTACTGTGATGCTGACGACTGCTGTGCCAATAAATATTGAAATGAAGCAGCCTACTGCTCGGTGCGTCACCTTTGCATTGTGGGAAATGTAGTATTGGTGCGTGTAAAAGATCTGCGGGCTGCCGGCTTGCTGCGGGCCGGTTCTAATAATAAATCAAGATCATCCCAGGGGCCGTAAAAAACCTTCTTGCGGGCCGGATGTGGCCCGCGGGCCTTGACTCTGACATATGTGGTCTAGAAGGATGAGAGCAGAGGAGAGAGAGTTAGCTTTAGCAGTGCGGAGGGCCTCCGTGATACAGAGAAGAGCAGTCTCAGTTGAATGACTAGTCTTGAAACCTGACTGATTTGGATCAAGAAGGTCATTCTGAGAGAGATAGCGGGAGAGCTGGCCAAGGACGGCACGTTCAAGAGTTTTGGAGAGAAAAGAAAGAAGGGATACTGGTCTGTAGTTGTTGACATCGGAGGGATCGAGTGTAGGTTTTTTCAGAAGGGGTGCAACTCTCGCTCTCTTGAAGACAGAAGGGACGTAGCCAGCGGTCAGGGATGAGTTGATGAGCGAGGTGAGGTAAGGGAGAAGGTCTCCGGAAATGGTCTGGAGAAGAGAGGAGGGAATAGGGTCAAGCGGGCAGGTTGTTGGGCGGCCGGCCGTCACAAGACGCGAGATTTCATCTGGAGAGAGAGGGGAGAAAGAGGTCAGAGCACAGGGTAGGGCAGTGTGAGCAGAACCAGCGGTGTCGTTTGACTTAGCAAACGAGGATCGGATGTCGTCGACCTTCTTTTCAAAATGGTTGACGAAGTCATCTGCAGAGAGGGTGGAGGGGGGGGGGGAGGAGGATTCAGGAGGGAGGAGAAGGTGGCAAAGAGCTTCCTAGGGTTAGAGGCAGATGCTTGGACTTTAGAGTGGTAGAAAGTGGCTTTAGCAGCAGAGACAGAAGAGGAAAATGTAGAGAGGAGGGAGTGAAAGGATGCCAGGTCCGCAGGGAGGCGAGTTTTCCTCCATTTCCGCTCGGCTGCCCGGAGCCCTGTTCTGTGAGCTCGCAATGAGTCGTCGAGCCACGGAGCAGGAGGGGAGGACCGAGCCGGCCTGGAGGATAGGGGACATAGAGAATCAAGGGATGCAGAAAGGGAGGAGAGGAGGGTTGAGGAGGCAGAATCAGGAGATAGGTTGGAGAAGGTTTGAGCAGAGGGAAGAGATGATAGGATGGAAGAGGAGAGAGTAGCAGGGGAGAGAGAGCGAAGATTGGGACGGCGCGATACCATCCGAGTAGGGGCAGTGTATTTTTTTTTTTGTATTTCACACAAATTTTGTGCACAAATTTGTTAACATCCCTGTTTGTGAGCATTTCTCCTTTGCTAAAATAATCCATCCACCTGACAGGTGTGTAGGGCTGACCCCGTTTAGTAGACAGTTTGTCGACCAATATTTTTTTTAGTTGAGCAGTGGTGTATGTATATATATGTATGTTAGTGGAAACAAGACATCTGTCTGAGTCACACCTGTCTGAGTGGACTATTCAATTGCGGAGGCGGCATACCAGTAGTACAGTTACTGTTAATTACCATAATTTCTAATCTACAATGTTTGTTTAGTTATGGTAACTTCTGTTAATGCATTCAATATATTATTATTCGTTTTACCATTGTCATTGTAGGAGTGGACATGTTGTTTGCAGAGTGCACAAGCTAGTCTACACTTGTGAGGAAAGTTTTGGTTTATCTCATTCCATTTACGATTGTCAATTTAGTCATTGTCTTTTGTTTTAGAGCACTCCTTGAGTAAGGACACAAACATGATTACGCATAGAACTAGGCCTAGGCTACCTGACCGGCGGGCAAACGTAAGCTTAAAAATGTTGCCATTTGTTAGGGCTGACCCCAATTGGTCGATTGTTTGGTCATTAGGCTGTTGATCGACCAATGTTTTTTTTGTCAAGTGGGTGTGTGTGTTTATTTGCACCCAGCTCAGTGAACTAATACATTGCGGAAGCCTAGACTAAAAGCCAATTTAGACTTGATCTGAAAATGTGGTCAGAGGCTGGAGGGTGTGATGCAAAAGCGAAGCCTCCATAGGCATGCAGAGGCCAAATTGAGCTCTTCTACCACATAGCCATGCTCCTCCCAAATGTTCCCCTTTCTCAGTGTTTGAGTGGTCACATTATTTGAAGAGTGCACAACCTATGATGCAATGCAACAAGTTTTGATTTATTTCATTACATTTACGAGTTTTGACAATTTAGCCATTGTCTTTTGTTTAGAGGCTGTCAATGTTGAGTAAGGACACACACGCATAGAAGTAGGCTTATAGGCTACCTGGCCTGCGTGCAAATGCAGGCATATAACTGTGCACATTTGGGGGATCTGTAAGTATTTCTGATTGGCTTAACGCACCACCACTAATGGCCTGGAGAGCTTCCCAAAGTAAAGTTTTCTTCACCTCAAACAGTAAGCAAACAAAGTCTGTTTTTACATCCATTGAGAATTACAATAGTTCCTCAATATGTTTGAAAAATCTTTCCAGCTTAACACTCTGTGTGAAATAAAAAAATGTCATGTTCTGATCCAGTGGAAACGTCATACTTCTTATCAATGCTGGACTTGGACAGAAATAGGTTCCGGTACTCATTTTGGGTGCTGGCACTGTTTATATTTAGGTGCAGGAGCTCCACAATACTTTTGAGCTAATATTCAATACGATGAACAGGAGCTCAAGCAGTAGAACATTTGAGGTGCCGGTACTCTGCTCCTGTGAGCTCCTGCCCAAGTCAGCACTGCTTCTTATCCCTTGCGTAAATAGCCTGAAACTCTGAGGGCCCAGAATATTTTATACAATGTTGAAAGTTCGCTAGTGCAAGCTTTGGGTTAACTTAATAGTTAAACTCAGCAAAAAAAAGAAACGTCCCCTCACTGTCAACTGCGTTTATTTTCAGCAAACTTAACGTGTAAATATTTGTACGAACATAAGAGTCAACAACTGAGAAATAAACTGAACAAGTTCCACAGACCTGTGACTAACAGAAATGGAATAATGTGTCCCTGAACAAAGGGGGGGGTCAAAAGTAACAGTCAGTATCTGGTTTGGCCACCACCAGTTCATCTCCTCATGGACTGCACCAGATTTACTAGTTATTGCTCTGAGATGTTACCCCACTCTTCCACCAAGCACCTGCAAATTCCTGGACATTTATGTGGGGAATGGCCCTAGCCCTCACCCTCCAATCCAACAGGTCCCAGACGTGCCCAATGGGATTGAGAACCGGGCTCATTGCTGGCCATAGCAGAACACTGACATTCCTGTCTTGCAGGAATTCATGCACAGAACTAGCAGTATGGCTAGTGGCATTGTTATGCTGGAGGGTCATGTCAAGATGAGCCTGCAGGAAGAGTACCACATGAGGGAGGAGGATGTCTTCCCTGTAATGCACAGTGTTGAGATTGCCTGCAATGACAACAAGCTCAGTCCGATGATGCTGTGACACACCGCCCCAGACCATGACGGACCCTCCACCTCCAAAATCAATCCAGAGTACAAGCCTCGACTATCATTCAACTATAAACGCCAATCCGACCATCGCCCCTGTGAGAGAGAACCGTGACTCGTCAGTGAAGAGCACTTTTTGCCAGTCCTGTCTGGTCCAGCGACGGTGGGTTTGTACCCATAGGCGACGTTGTTGCCGGTGATGTCTGGTGAGGACCTGCCTTACAACAGGCCTACAAGCCCTCAGTCCAGCCTCTCTCAGCCTATTGCACACAGTCTGTGGATCAGCCAATCGTTCACATAACAGAATGCACCATGCAACTGAAGAGAGACTATCAATTTGCTAGTTACAGCATCAGCGAGCGCTCTGGAAAGACAGTGGGAGAGTGGAAAGATCAGTTTCGCATCCATACGTTTGCCAGGTAACTGACAGCAGCGCGTCCCCTGAACGATAACGTAGAGGTGTAACTGAAAAACAACTGGCGTTTGGAAAGTTTGAGGTGAGGGAGAAAGTGTGGTGGAACAAGTACTTAACCATGGTAACAGTATCTTGCTAGCTGGATTGAATTATCCGTTAGCTAACCAGAGAAATGTTGACCAACGTTAGCCAATTTAACTGATCAAATAATTGAGTTAATGGTGTGAAAATTAGCTGGCTAATACAGTCATACAGCTAACGCTAGCTAGCTAACGTTAACATCAGATGAGCTAACGTTAGTAATCTTACCCATTCGCTATAATATTAACTGGTAACGTTATAACTTGAACGGCAAGGAGTCTCATAACGCGTTAGTTGCTTACTGGACCCTGGCAATCTGTGTGAAATGTTTAACTAGCTAACGAACTATCTGTTAACAAATGTTTTCCCTCTACAGTATGTGGTAAAAAAATTTTTAACAAGTGTAGCTGGACGTGGCTTAACCTGTCTGGTACAGACAACATCCAGTGAAATTACAGGTCGCCAAATTCAAAACAGAAATCCCATAATTAAAATTCCTCAAACATACAAATATTATATACCATTTTAAATATACACTTCTTGTAAATCCAGCCACAGTGTGCTATTTCAAATAGGCTTTACGGCGAAAGCACACCAAACGATTATGTTAGGTCAGCACCTAGTCACAGAAACCCATACAGCCATTTTCCAACCAAGGAGAGTGTCACAAAAGTCAGAAATAGCATTAACATGAATCACTTACCATTGATCATCTGTTGGCACTTCCAGGTCTCCATGTTAAACAACAAATGTTTGTTTTGTTCGATAAAGTTCATCTTTATGTCCAAATACCTCCGTTTTGTTGGTGCGTTTAGTTCAGAAATCCAAAGGCACAATGTGCGCTCTCAACACCAAGACGAAAGTCAAAAAAGTACAATCAAAGATAGTAGAAACATGTCAAACGATGTTGAAAAGCAATCCTCAGGTTGTTTTTGTCGTAAATAATAAATAATATTTCAATCGGACAAAAGCTTCGTCAATGCTCCCGATCACGTGCTTGGTTCATGTCTGGAAATTTCCACTGTCCTCTCATTGAAAGTGTGTCTCCCTCATTTTTCAGAGTAAAAAGCCTGAAACAATGCCTAAAGACTGGTCATATGTAGAGGAAGCCATAGAGATCGTGAACTGGGTCCTAAGTCTTTGTATGGTGGATAGGCTTTCATTTACATTTACATTTAAGTCATTTAGCAGACGGATGGAAATTGGATGGAAATTGGATGGAAAAACAGCCTTTCAAAATAATAGTACTTCCTGGTTGGATTTTCCTCTGGTTTTTGCCTGCCATATCAGTTCTGTTATACTCACAGACATTATTTTAACAGTTTTGGAAACTTTAGAGTGTTTTCTATCCAAATCTACTAATTATATGCATATCCTAGCTTATGGGCCTCAGTAGCAGGCAGTTTAATTTGGGCACGCTTTTCATCATATTCCAAATGCGGCCCCCTACCCTAGTGAGGTTTTAAGCTGGATGCCACTAGATGTGACAGGAACACCACACACTTTCCCTATTCTCACTTTTTCAATACAGTGGATAAAATGGGGTATGCGTGGTGTACTCTGCCTGAAAGTGATCAATTATGCCAACAAAAGGTAGTATCATGCTCTGCTGGCACATTGAAGAACATATGTCCGCAGGCAGAAAGTGTCAAATGTAATCATGTGCAGTGTAGCCCAAATATATTGTTTTTCTTGTGTTGAACTTGACAGTAACACTGTCTTAAGGTCAGTTAGGATCACCACTTTATTTTAAGAATGTGAAATGTCAGGATAATAGAGAGAATGTTTTCTTTCTTTCATCACATTCCCAGTGGGTCAGACATTTACATACACTCAATTAGTATTTGGTAGCATTGCTTTTCAATTGTTTAACTTGGGTCAAACGTTCCACAAGCTTCCCACAATAAGTTGGGTACATTTTGGCCCAAGTGTTTATTTCTGTATTTCAAGGTTGCAACTTGATGACAATTGTCCACAGGGTATCATCTAGTTTAAACAGTACTGCAAAAATGTAACTTACAGAGTGCATCAAACATGATTTAGACCTTGTTTATGGAAAAGTGTTTATTTCTGTATTTCAAGGTTGCAACTTGCTGAAATTTGTCCACAGTGTTCCTATCATCTAGTTAAAACAGTCCTGCAAAAATGTAACTTACAGAGTGCAATCAAACATGAATATAGACCTTGTTTATGGAAAAGCTGAAATAAATAATTCCCTCTACTAATTATTCTGCCATTTTATGTTCTTAAAATAAAGTGGTGACAGTTTTGGAAACTTAGAGTGTTGTCTATCCAAATCTACCAGTTACATGCATATCATATCTTCTGAGCCCGAGTAGCAGGCAGTTATTTGGGCGTGCTTTTCATCCAAAATTCCGAATGCTGCCCCCTTTACCCTAGAGAGTAAGCTTGCACTTTGTCAGCTGCATGTGCAAAGTAGCCTGGTTAGCTTACTACTGCCCCCTTGAACATTCAGACAAATTTACTCGACATTGATCCTCTCAATCCTTATGACGTGAGACACATTTGAAAGATATACCGAAAGTAACAAAGTCTAGTACCAAACCGTTTTTCATGTTCTAGTATATCGAAAAATCGTGCAACACTACTCTGCTATATGTGAATCATTCTTTGCTCCTGGTTGTGTAGCCCAATAAGCCACTATCAGCCTGTGCTCCGTTAAAGCTGTTGCTTGGAAATAATGCCAGCTGAAATTAGTTTGACATAAAATAAATATCTGAACAAAATTAGTTGAGTGAATCTAAATGTTTTTACAGAGGCGAGCTTTCACTCTGCCATCAGTTGTGAACTAGGTTCCATATAAAACCATTTATTCTGCTATGTTTGCTTATTGCCCTCTATTATTTCGTTTGTTCAGCAGTACTGTACATGCATCCAACAGACTTCCACAGGGCTGGGTACAAATAACACCACAACCTGATAAAGACTCTTTGTGACGGAATGAAAAGTTGCCATATAGCGTAGGTGAGCAATAAAGTTACTATTTGAGTCTTCTATGTAATGTACAGATGTCTTATTTTCTTTTCCCATCCTTTTCAGGAATGGGTTCCGGGAAGGGACCAAGCCCAAGCCCAGGCGTGTTGCAGTGGCTGCCTCCAAACCTGTCCTAGACACACTTTGGGTTCACTTTAATAAATGTGCTTGTTGGTTAAAGTTTTCTTATCCGTGTCTACAGTATTACATTAACCATTCATGAACTCTTTAACACTTAGCTGCATATTTGATAAATGTAATTGTAGTGGAGTTAACAATTCCCAATTTAATCTTTATATTTATTCTACCTGGATTTTTAATGAAGAGACAAATTAAGTGTGTTTCTGTCAAGTTTTTAAGTTAGTGCAAGCATTCAGTACCACTGTTTTGATCAACTCTTGACATTGCCCATAACAACCATAGAAATGGTATGGATGAGACATATTCCCACCCCACAGAATTCTCAAAAGGTTATGTAAAGATGTTTCAGTTGTGCAGTTTACAATCAAGATTGAGATGGCAATAATAGAACAAATATGTGTTGCTGAATCAAATCCTCCGTCTGCGGTGTTAGGTTCTGAACAGAGTAAAACTCAAACAAAGTTTATTTACCCACTGGGTCATACAGCTGCAAAGACAATATACAAGCACATATTTATACCTTCCGACAATGTGTTAGTTATCTTCTTGCATGTTTAAGATGGACATTATTCTCTGTTAGTCCGTAACTCTGTAGGTTCCTCTTACTGGTATTGTCATGGCCCTGCCTAAATCTAGGACCCTCAAAGGTGTGGAAATGTTTGAGGTCTATAATCGGATGGACTTCGGGGTGGGTCTCTGTGGCCCCCCCTCCCAGCATTGTCTTCTCCATCTGTTGGCCTTATCTCGAGTTGAATTCCACATCCCGCATGGTCCTGATTCCTCAGCAACTGGTGTGTCTTAAAAACTGATTACTAGCCTTTTGCCCTTTGCCTCAGGAACATACATATTCAACAATAACATATTTGAACAGATATCAAACTTTGTGCACTTCCCCTGTTCTCAATCAGTAATTTTCCACACACCTAGTTCCCCTTGACCCCTAACATTCCTTATACATGTAATTAATCAAGATGTTATAGTATGGTAACATGAATTAATATATTTGAAGCTAGAATCCAAACAGTGGTTTTCAGACCTTGTCTCCTGGACCCACAGATGTTTTGCAATTTTATTGTAGCCCCAGGGCTTGATTGACAAGTATAATCATGTGTGTGCTAGGGTGGAAATAGTTCAAATATATGGACTGGCTGGGGGTCCCTGGGGTGAGCAAACAAAATTACTTACGGAGGTGCATCAAACATGATTTTAGACCTTGTTTATGAAAAAGTACGGCAAACATGATTTAGACCGTTTTCATGGAAAAGTGTTTATTTCTATATTTCAAGGTTGCAACTTGCTGAAAATTGTCCACAGTGTTCCTATCATCTAGATTAAACAGTACTGGCAAAAATGTTTACATACAGAGTGCATCAAACATGATTTAGACCTTGTTTATGGAAAAGTGTTTATTTCTGTATTTCAAGGTTGCAACTTGATGACAATTGTCCATAGTGTATCATCTAGTTTAAACAGTACTGCAAAAATGTTACAGAGTACATCAAACATGATTTAGACCTTTTTTATGGAAAAGTGTTTATTTCTGTATTTCAAGGTTGCAACTTGCTGAAAATTGTCCACAGTGTTCCTATCATCTAGATTAAACAGTACTGGCAAAAATGTTTACATACAGAGTGCATCAAACATGATTTAGACCTTGTTTATGGAAAAGTGTTTATTTCTGTATTTCAAGGTTGCAACTTGCTGAAAATTGTCCACAGTGTTCCTATCATCTAGTTTAAACAGTACTGCAAAAATGTAACTTACAGAGTGCATCAAACATGAATATAGACCTTGTTTATGGAAAAGTGTTTATTTCTGTATTTCAAGGTTGCAACTTGATGACAATTGTCCACAGTGTATCATCTAGTTTAAACAGTACTGCAAAAATGTTACAGAGTGCATCAAACATGATTTAGACCTTGTTTATGGAAAAGTGTTTATTTCTGTATTTCAAGGTTGCAACTTGCTGAAATTTGTCCACAGTGTTCCTATAATCTAGTTTAAACACTCATGCAAAAAATGTACTTTACAGAGTGCATCAAACATGATTTAGACCTTGTTTATGGAAAAGTGTTTATTTCTGTATTTCAAGGTTGCAACTTGCTGAAATTTGTCCACAGTGTTCCTATCATCTAGTTAAAACAGTCCTGCAAAAATGTAACTTACAGAGTGCAATCAAACATGAATATAGACCTTGTTTATGGAAAAGCTGAAATAAATCATTCCCTCTACTAATTATTCTGACATTTTATGTTCTTAAAATAAAGTGGTGACAGTTTTGGAAACTTAGAGTGTTGTCTATCCAAATCTACCAGTTACATGCATATCATATCTTCTGGGCCCGAGTAGCAGGCAGTTATTTGGGCGTGCTTTTCATCCAAAATTCCGAATGCTGCCCCCTTTACCCTAGAGAGTAAGCTTGCACTTTGTCAGCTGCATGTGCAAAGTAGCCTGGTTAGCTTACTACTGCCCCCTTGAACATTCAGACAAATTTACTCGACATTGATCCTCTCAATCCTTATGACGTGAGACACATTTGAAAGATATACCGAAAGTAACAAAGTCTAGTACCAAACCGTTTTTCATGTTCTAGTATATCGAAAAATCGTGCAACACTACTCTGCTATATGTGAATCATTCTTTGCTCCTGGTTGTGTAGCCCAATAAGCCACTATCAGCCTGTGCTCCGTTAAAGCTGTTGCTTGGAAATAATGCCAGCTGAAATTAGTTTGACATAAAATAAATATCTGAACAAAATTAGTTGAGTGAATCTAAATGTTTTTACAGAGGCGAGCTTTCACTCTGCCATCAGTTGTGAACTAGGTTCCATATAAAACCATTTATTCTGCTATGTTTGCTTATTGCCCTCTATTATTTAGTTTGTTCAGCAGTACTGTACATGCATCCAACAGACTTCCACAGGGCTGGGTACAAATAACACCACAACCTGATAAAGACTCTTTGTGACTGAATGAAAAGTTGCCATATAGCGTAGGTGAGCAATAAAGTTACTATTTGAGTCTTCTATGTAATGTACAGATGTCTTATTTTCTTTTCCCATCCTTTTAAGGAATGGGTTCCGGGAAGGGACCAAGCCCAAGCCCAGGCGTGTTGCAGTGGCTGCCTCCAAACCTGTCCTAGACACACTTTGGGTTCACTTTAATAAATGTGCTTGTTGGTTAAAGTTTTCTTATCCGTGTCTACAGTATTACATTAACCATTCATGAACTCTTTAACACTTAGCTGCATATTTGATAAATGTAATTGTAGTGGAGTTAACAATTCCCAATTTAATCTTTATATTTATTCTACCTGGATTTTTAATGAAGAGACAAATTAAGTGTGTTTCTGTCAAGTTTTTAAGTTAGTGCAAGCATTCAGTACCACTGTTTTGATCAACTCTTGACATTGCCCATAACAACCATAGAAATGGTATGGATGAGACATATTCCCACCCCACAGAATTCTCAAAAGGTTATGTAAAGATGTTTCAGTTGTGCAGTTTACAATCAAGATTGAGATGGCAATAATAGAACAAATATGTGTTGCTGAATCAAATCCTCCGTCTGCGGTGTTAGGTTCTGAACAGAGTAAAACTCAAACAAAGTTTATTTACCCACTGGGTCATACAGCTGCAAAGACAATATACAAGCACATATTTATACCTTCCGACAATGTGTTAGTTATCTTCTTGCATGTTTAAGATGGACATTATTCTCTGTTAGTCCGTAACTCTGTAGGTTCCTCTTACTGGTATTGTCATGGCCCTGCCTAAATCTAGGACCCTCAAAGGTGTGGAAATGTTTGAGGTCTATAATCGGATGGACTTCGGGGTGGGTCTCTGTGGCCCCCCCTCCCAGCATTGTCTTCTCCATCTGTTGGCCTTATCTCGAGTTGAATTCCACATCCCGCATGGTCCTGATTCCTCAGCAACTAGTGTGTCTTAAAAACTGATTACTAGCCTTTTGCCCTTTGCCTCAGGAACATACATAGTCAACAATAACATATTTGAACAGATATCAAACTTTGTGCACTTCCCCTGTTCTCAATCAGTAATTTTCCACACACCTAGTTCCCCTTGACCCCTAACATTACATACAGAGTGCATCAAACATGATTTAGACCTTGTTTATGGAAAAGTGTTTATTTCTGTATTTCAAGGTTGCAACTTGCTGAAATTTGTCCACAGTGTTCCTATCATCTAGATTAAACAGTACTGGCAAAAATGTTTACATACAGAGTGCATCAAACATGATTTAGACCTTGTTTATGGAAAAGTGTTTATTTCCTTATTTCAAGGTTGCAACTTTGATGACAATTGTCCACAGTGTTCCTATCATCTAGTTTAAACACTCTTGCAAAAATGTTACTTTACAGAGTGCATCAAACATGATTTAGACCTTGTTTATAGAAAAGTGTTTATTTCTGTATTTCAAGGTTGCAACTTGCTGAAAATTGTCCACAGTGTTCCTATAATCTAGTTTAAACACTCATGCAAAAAATGTACTTTACAGAGTGCATCAAACATGATTTAGACCTTGTTTATGGAAAAGTGTTTATTTCTGTATTTCAAGGTTGCAACTTGCTGAAAATTGTCCACAGTGTTCCAATCATCTAGTTTAAACAGTACTGCAAAAAATGTAACTTACAGAGTGCATCAAACATGAATATAGACCTTGTTTATGGAAAAGTGTTTATTTCTGTATTTCAAGGTTGCAACTTGCTGAAAATTGTCCACAGTGTTCCTATCATCTAGTTTAAACAGTACTGCAAAAATGTTTACATACAGAGTGCATCAAACATGAATATAGACCTTGTTTATGGAAAAGTGTTTATTTCTGTATTTCAAGGTTGCAACTTGATGACAATTGTCCACAGTGTATCATCTAGTTTAAACAGTACTACAAAAATGTTACAGAGTGCATCAAACATGATTTAGACCTTGTTTATGGAAAAGTGTTTATTTCTGTATTTCAAGGTTGCAACTTGCTGAAAATTGTCCACAGTGTTCCTATCATCTAGATTAAACAGTACTGGCAAAAATGTTTACTTACAGAGTGCATCAAACATTATTTAGACCTTGTTTTATGGAAAAGTGTTTATTTCTGTATTTTTGCAACTTGCTGGTTGCTAATCTTGCTGAAAATTGTCCACAGTGTTCCTATCATCTAGATTAAACAGTACTGGCAAAAATGTTTACATACAGAGTGCATCAAACATGATTTAGACCTTGTTTATGGAAAAGTGTTTATTTCTGTATTTCAAGGTTGCAACTTGCTGAAATTTGTCCACAGTGTTCCTATCATCTAGATTAAACAGTACTGGCAAAAATGTTTACATACAGAGTGCATCAAACATGATTTAGACCTTGTTTATGGAAAAGTGTTTATTTCCTTATTTCAAGGTTGCAACTTTGATGACAATTGTCCACAGTGTTCCTATCATCTAGTTTAAACACTCTTGCAAAAATGTTACTTTACAGAGTGCATCAAACATGATTTAGACCTTGTTTATAGAAAAGTGTTTATTTCTGTATTTCAAGGTTGCAACTTGCTGAAAATTGTCCACAGTGTTCCTATAATCTAGTTTAAACACTCATGCAAAAAATGTACTTTACAGAGTGCATCAAACATGATTTAGACCTTGTTTATGGAAAAGTGTTTATTTCTGTATTTCAAGGTTGCAACTTGCTGAAAATTGTCCACAGTGTTCCAATCATCTAGTTTAAACAGTACTGCAAAAAAAATTTACAGAGTGCATCAAACATGAATATAGACCTTGTTTATGGAAAAGTGTTTATTTCTGTATTTCAAGGTTGCAACTTGCTGAAAATTGTCCACAGTGTTCCTATCATCTAGTTTAAACAGTACTGCAAAAATGTTTACATACAGAGTGCATCAAACATGAATATTGACCTTGTTTATGGAAAAGTGTTTATTTCTGTATTTCAAGGTTGCAACTTGATGACAATTGTCCACAGTGTATCATCTAGTTTAAACAGTACTACAAAAATGTTACAGAGTGCATCAAACATGATTTAGACCTTGTTTATGGAAAAGTGTTTATTTCTGTATTTCAAGGTTGCAACTTGCTGAAAATTGTCCAGAGTGTTCCTATCATCTAGTTTAAACACTCTTGCAAAAATGTTACTTTACAGAGTGCATCAAACATGATTTAGACCTTGTTTATAGAAAAGTGTTTATTTCTGTATTTCAAGGTTGCAATTTGCTGAAAATTTCCACAGTCCACAGTGTTCCTATCATCTAGTTAAAACAGTACTGCAAAAATGTAACTTACAGAGTGCATCAAACATGAATATAGACCTTGTTTATGGAAAAGTGTTTATTTCTGTATTTCAAGGTTGCAACTTGCTGAAAATTGTCCACAGTGTTCCTATCATCTAGATTAAACAGTACTGGCAAAAATGTTACTTACAGAGTGCATCAAACATTATTTAGACCTTGTTTTTGGAAAAGTGTTTATTTCTGTATTTCAAGGTTGCAACTTGCTGAAAATTGTCCACAGTGTTCCTATCATCTAGTTTAAACACTCTTGCAAAAATGTTACTTTACAGAGTGCATCAAACATGATTTAGACCTTGTTTATGGAAAAGTGTTTATTTCTGTATTTCAAGGTTGCAACTTGCTGAAAATTGTCCACAGTGTTCCTATCATCTAGTTTAAACACTCATGCAAAAATGTACTTTACAGAGTGCATCAAACATGATTTAGACCTTGTTTATGGAAAAGTGTTTATTTCTGTATTTCAAGGTTGCAACTTGCTGAAAATTGTCCACAGTGTTCCAATCATCTAGTTTAAACAGTACTGCAAAAAATGTAACTTACAGAGTGCATCAAACATGAATATAGACCTTGTTTATGGAAAAGTGTTTATTTCTGTATTTCAAGGTTGCAACTTGCTGAAAATTGTCCACAGTGTTCCTATCATCTAGATTAAACAGTACTGGCAAAAATGTTTACTTACAGAGTGCATCAAACATTATTTAGACCTTGTTTTTGGAAAAGTGTTTATTTCTGTATTTCAAGGTTGCAACTTGCTGAAAATTGTCCACAGTGTTCCTATCATCTAGATTAAACAGTACTGGCAAAAATGTTTACATACAGAGTGCATCAAACATGATTTAGACCTTGTTTATGGAAAAGTGTTTATTTCTGTATTTCAAGGTTGCAACTTGCTGAAAATTGTCCACAGTGTTCCTATCATCTAGATTAAACAGTACTGGCAAAAATGTTTACATACAGAGTGCATCAAACATGATTTAGACCTTGTTTATGGAAAAGTGTTTATTTCTCTATTTCAAGGTTGCAACTTTGATGACAATTGTCCACAGTGTTCCTATCATCTAGTTTAAACACTCTTGCAAAAATGTTACTTTACAGAGTGCATCAAACATGATTTAGACCTTGTTTATAGAAAAGTGTTTATTTCTGTATTTCAAGGTTGCAACTTGCTGAAAATTGTCCACAGTGTTCCTATCATCTAGTTTAAACACTCATGCAAAAATTTACTTTACAGAGTGCATCAAACATGATTTAGACCTTGTTTATGGAAAAGTGTTTATTTCTGTATTTCAAGGTTGCAACTTGCTGAAAATTGTCCACAGTGTTCCAATCATCTAGTTTAAACAGTACTGCAAAAAATGTAACTTACAGAGTGCATCAAACATGAATATAGACCTTGTTTATGGAAAAGTGTTTATTTCTGTATTTCAAGGTTGCAACTTGCTGAAAATTGTCCACAGTGTTCCTATCATCTAGTTTAAACAGTACTGCAAAAATGTTTACATACAGAGTGCATCAAACATGAATATTGACCTTGTTTATGGAAAAGTGTTTATTTCTGTATTTCAAGGTTGCAACTTGATGACAATTGTCCACAGTGTATCATCTAGTTTAAACAGTACTACAAAAATGTTACAGAGTGCATCAAACATGATTTAGACCTTGTTTATGGAAAAGTGTTTATTTCTGTATTTCAAGGTTGCAACTTGCTGAAAATTGTCCAGAGTGTTCCTATCATCTAGTTTAAACACTCTTGCAAAAATGTTACTTTACAGAGTGCATCAAACATGATTTAGACCTTGTTTATAGAAAAGTGTTTATTTCTGTATTTCAAGGTTGCAATTTGCTGAAAATTTTCCACAGTGTTCCTATCATCTAGTTAAAACAGTACTGCAAAAATGTAACTTACAGAGTGCATCAAACATGAATATAGACCTTGTTTATGGAAAAGTGTTTATTTCTGTATTTCAAGGTTGCAACTTGCTGAAAATTGTCCACAGTGTTCCTATCATCTAGATTAAACAGTACTGGCAAAAATGTGTACTTACAGAGTGCATCAAACATTATTTAGACCTTGTTTTTGGAAAAGTGTTTATTTCTGTATTTCAAGGTTGCAACTTGCTGAAAATTGTCCACAGTGTTCCTATCATCTAGTTTAAACACTCTTGCAAAAATGTTACTTTACAGAGTGCATCAAACATGATTTAGACCTTGTTTATAGAAAAGTGTTTATTTCTGTATTTCAAGGTTGCAACTTGCTGAAAATTGTCCACAGTGTTCCTATAATCTAGTTTAAACACTCATGCAAAAAATGTACTTTACAGAGTGCATCAAACATGATTTAGACCTTGTTTATGGAAAAGTGTTTATTTCTGTATTTCAAGGTTGCAACTTGCTGAAAATTGTCCACAGTGTTCCAATCATCTAGTTTAAACAGTACTGCAAAAATGTAACTTACAGAGTGCATCAAACATGAATATAGACCTTGTTTATGGAAAAGTGTTTATTTCTGTATTTCAAGGTTGCAACTTGCTGAAAATTGTCCACAGTGTTCCTATCATCTAGTTTAAACAGTACTGCAAAAATGTTTACATACAGAGTGCATCAAACATGAATATAGACCTTGTTTATGGAAAAGTGTTTATTTCTGTATTTCAAGGTTGCAACTTGATGACAATTGTCCACAGTGTATCATCTAGTTTAAACAGTACTACAAAAATGTTACAGAGTGCATCAAACATGATTTAGACCTTGTTTATGGAAAAGTGTTTATTTCTGTATTTCAAGGTTGCAACTTGCTGAAAATTGTCCACAGTGTTCCTATCATCTAGATTAAACAGTACTGGCAAAAATGTTTACTTACAGAGTGCATCAAACATTATTTAGACCTTGTTTTTGGAAAAGTGTTTATTTCTGTATTTCAAGGTTGCAACTTGCTGAAAATTGTCCACAGTGTTCATATCATCTAGTTTAAACAGTACTGCAAAAATGTAACTTACAGAGTGCATGAAACATGAATATAGACCTTGTTTATGGAAAAGTGTTTATTTCTGTATTTCAAGGTTGCAACTTGATGACAATTGTCCACAGTGTATCATCTAGTTTAAACAGTACTGCAAAAATGTTACAGAGTGCATCAAACATGATTTAGACCTTGTTTATGGAAAAGTGTTTATTTCTGTATTTCAAGGTTGCAACTTGCTGAAAATTGTCCACAGTGTTCCTATCATCTAGTTAAAACAGTACTGCAAAAATGTAACTTACAGAGTGCATCAAACATGAATATAGACCTTGTTTATGGAAAAGTGTTTATTTCTGTATTTCAAGGTTGCAACTTGCTGAAAATTGTCCACAGTGTTCCTATCATCTAGATTAAACAGTACTGGCAAAAATGTGTACTTACAGAGTGCATCAAACATTATTTAGACCTTGTTTTTGGAAAAGTGTTTATTTCTGTATTTCAAGGTTGCAACTTGCTGAAAATTGTCCACAGTGTTCCTATCATCTAGTTTAAACAGTACTGCAAAAATGTAACTTACAGAGTGCATGAAACATGAATATAGACCTTGTTTATGGAAAAGTGTTTATTTCTGTATTCCAAGGTTGCAACTTGCTGAAAATTGTCCACAGTGTTCCTATCATCTAGATGAAACAGTACTGGCAAAAATGTTTACTTACAGAGTGCATCAAACATGATTTAGACCTTGTTCATGGAAAAGTGTTTATTTCTCTATTTCAAGGTTGCAATTTGCTGAAAATTTTCCACAGTGTTCCTATCATCTAGTTAAAACAGTACTGCAAAAATGTAACTTACAGAGTGCATCAAACATGAATATAGACCTTGTTTATGGAAAAGTGTTTATTTCTGTATTCCAAGGTTGGAACTTGATGACAATTGTCCACAGTGTATCATCTAGTTTAAACAGTACTGCAAAAATGTTACAGAGTGCATCAAACATGATTTAGACCTTGTTTATGGAAAAGTGTTTATTTCTGTATTTCAAGGTTGCAACTTGCTGAAAATTGTCCACAGTGTTCCTATCATCTAGATTAAACAGTACTGGCAAAAATGTGTACTTACAGAGTGCATCAAACATTATTTAGACCTTGTTTTTGGAAAAGTGTTTATTTCTGTATTTCAAGGTTGCAACTTGCTGAAAATTGTCCACAGTGTTCCTATCATCTAGTTTAAACAGTACTGCAAAAATGTAACTTACAGAGTGCATGAAACATGAATATAGACCTTGTTTATGGAAAAGTGTTTATTTCTGTATTCCAAGGTTGCAACTTGCTGAAAATTGTCCACAGTGTTCCTATCATCTAGATGAAACAGTACTGGCAAAAATGTTTACTTACAGAGTGCATCAAACATGATTTAGACCTTGTTCATGGAAAAGTGTTTATTTCTGTATTTCAAGGTTGCAACTTGATGACAATTGTCCACAGTGTATCATCTAGTTTAAACAGTACTGCAAAAATGTTACAGAGTGCATCAAACATGATTTAGACCTTGTTTATGGAAAAGTGTTTATTTCTCTATTTCAAGGTTGCAACTTGCTGAAAATGGTCCACAGTGTTCCTATCATCTAGTTAAAACAGTACTGCAAAAATGTAACTTACAGAGTGCATCAAACATGATTTAGACCTTGTTTATGGAAAAGTGTTTATTTCTGTATTTCAAGGTTGCAACTTGCTGAAAATTGTCCACAGTGTTCCTATCATCTAGTTTAAACAGTACTGCAAAAATGTAACTTACAGAGTGCATCAAACATGAATATAGACCTTGTTTATGGAAAAGTGTTTATTTCTGTATTTCAAGGTTGCAACTTGATGACAATTGTCCACAGTGTATCATCTAGTTTAAACAGTACTGCAAAAATGTTACAGAGTGCATCAAACATGATTTAGACCTTTTTTATGGAAAAGTGTTTATTTCTGTATTTCAAGGTTGCAACTTGCTGAAAATTGTCCACAGTGTTCCTATCATCTAGTTTAAACAGTACTGCAAAAATGTAACTTAGAGAGTGCATCAAACATGAATATAGACCTTGTTTATGGAAAAGTGTTTATTTCTGTATTTCAAGGTTACAACTTGCTGAAATTTGTCCACAGTGTTCCTATCATCTAGATTAAACAGTACTGGCAAAAATGTTTACATACAGAGTGCATCAAACATGATTTAGACCTTGTTTATGGAAAAGTGTTTATTTCCTTATTTCAAGGTTGCAACTTTGATGACAATTGTCCACAGTGTTCCTATCATCTAGATTAAACAGTACTGGTGTTTATACAGAGTGCATCAAACATGATTTAGACCTTGTTTATGGAAAAGTGTTTATTTCTGTATTTCAAGGTTGCAACTTGCTGAAAATTGTCCACAGTGTTCCTATCATCTAGTTTAAACACTCTTGCAAAAATGTTACTTTACAGAGTGCATCAAACATGATTTAGACCTTGTTTATGGAAAAGTGTTTATTTCTGTATTTCAAGGTTGCAACTTGCTGAAAATTGTCCACAGTGTTCCTATCATCTAGTTTAAACACTCATGCAAAAAATGTAACTTACAGAGTGCATCAAACATGATTTAGACCTTGTTTATGGAAAAGTGTTTATTTCTGTATTTCAAGGTTGCAACTTGCTGAAAATTGTCCACAGTGTTCCTATCATCTAGTTTAAACAGTACTGCAAAAATGTAACTTACAGAGTGCATCAAACATGAATATAGACCTTGTTTATGGAAAAGTGTTTATTTCTGTATTTCAAGGTTGCAACTTGATGACAATTGTCCACAGTGTATCATCTAGTTTAAACAGTACTGCAAAAATGTTACAGAGTGCATCAAACATGATTTAGACCTTGTTTATGGAAAAGTGTTTATTTCTGTATTTCAAGGTTGCAACTTGCTGAAAATTGTCCACAGTGTTCCTATCATCTAGTTTAAACAGTACTGCAAAAATGTAACTTAGAGAGTGCATCAAACATGAATATAGACCTTGTTTATGGAAAAGTGTTTATTTCTGTATTTCAAGGTTACAACTTGCTGAAATTTGTCCACAGTGTTCCTATCATCTAGATTAAACAGTACTGGCAAAAATGTTTACATACAGAGTGCATCAAACATGATTTAGACCTTGTTTATGGAAAAGTGTTTATTTCCTTATTTCAAGGTTGCAACTTTGATGACAATTGTCCACAGTGTTCCTATCATCTAGATTAAACAGTACTGGCAAAAAGGTTTACTTACAGAGTGCATCAAACATGATTTAGACCTTGTTTATGGAAAAGTGTTTATTTCTGTATTTCAAGGTTGCAACTTGCTGAAAATTGTCCAGAGTGTTCCTATCATCTAGTTTAAACACTCTTGCAAAAATGTTACTTTACAGAGTGCATCAAACATGATTTAGACCTTGTTTATAGAAAAGTGTCTATTTCTGTATTTCAAGGTTGCAACTTGCTGAAAATTGTCCACAGTGTTCCTATAATCTAGTTTAAACACTCATGCAAAAAATGTACTTTACAGAGTGCATCAAACATGATTTAGACCTTGTTTATGGAAAAGTGTTTATTTCTGTATTTCAAGGTTGCAACTTGCTGAAAATTGTCCACAGTGTTCCTATCATCTAGTTTAAACAGTACTGCAAAAATGTGACTTACAGAGTGCATCAAACATGAATATAGACCTTGTTTATGGAAAAGTGTTTATTTCTGTATTTCAAGGTTGCAACTTGCTGAAAATTGTCCACAGTGTTCCTATCATCTAGTTTAAACAGTATTGCAAAAATGTTTACATACAGAGTGTATCAAACATGAATATAGACCTTGTTTATGGAAAAGTGTTTATTTCTGTATTTCAAGGTTGCAACTTGATGACAATTGTCCACAGTGTATCATCTAGTTTAAACAGTACTACAAAAATGTTACAGAGTGCATCAAACATGATTTAGACCTTGTTTATGGAAAAGTGTTTATTTCTGTATTTCAAGGTTGCAACTTGATGAAAATTGTCCACAGTGTTCCTATCATCTAGTTTAAACACTCTTGCAAAAATGTTACTTTACAGAGTGCATCAAACATGATTTAGACCTTGTTTATAGAAAAGTGTTTATTTCTGTATTTCAAGGTTGCAACTTGATGACAATTGTCCACAGTGTATCATCTAGTTTAAACAGTACTACAAAAATGTTACAGAGTGCATCAAACATGATTTAGACCTTGTTTATGGAAAAGTGTTTATTTCTGTATTCCAAGGTTGCAACTTGATGACAATTGTCCACAGTGTATCATCTAGTTTAAACAGTACTGCAAAAATGTTACAGAGTGCATGAAACATGATTTAGACCTTGTTTATGGAAAAGTGTTTATTTATGTATTTCAAGGTTGCAACTTGCTGAAAATTGTCCACAGTGTTCATATCATCTAGTTTAAACAGTACTGCAAAAATGTAACTTACAGAGTGCATCAAACATGAATATAGAACTTGTTTATGGAAAAGTGTTTATTTCTGTATTTCAAGGTTGCAACTTGCTGAAAATTGTCCACAGTGTTCCTATCATCTAGTTTAAACAGTACTGCAAAAATGTAACTTACAGAGTGCATCAAACATGAATATAGACCTTGTTTATGGAAAAGTGTTTATTTCTGTATTTCAAGGTTGCAACTTGCTGAAAATTGTCCAGTGTTCCTATCATCTAGTTTAAACAGTACTGCAAAAATGTAACTTACAGAGTGCATCAAACATGAATATAGACCTTGTTTATGGAAAAGTGTTTATTTCTGTATTCCAAGGTTGCAACTTGATGACAATTGTCCACAGTGTATCATCTAGTTTAAACAGTACTGCAAAAATGTTACAGAGTGCATGAAACATGATTTAGACCTTGTTTATGGAAAAGTGTTTATTTCTGTATTTCAAGGTTGCAACTTGCTGAAAATTGTCCACAGTGTTCCTATCATCTAGTTTAAACAGTACTGCAAAAATGTAACTTACAGAGTGCATCAAACCTGAATATAGACCTTGTTTATGGAAAAGTGTTTATTTCTCTATTTCAAGGTTGCAACTTTGATGACAATTGTCCACAGTGTTCCTATCATCTAGATTAAACAGTACTGGCAAAAATGTTTACTTTACAGAGTGCATCAAACATGATTTAGACCTTGTTTATGGAAAAGTGTTTATTTCTGTATTTCAAGGTTGCAACTTGCTGAAAATTGTCCACAGTGTTCCTATCATCTAGTTTAAACAGTCCTGCAAAAATGTAACTTACAGAGTGCATGAAACATGAATATAGACCTTGTTTATGGAAAAGTGTTTATTTCTGTATTCCAAGGTTGCAACTTGCTGAAAATTGTCCACAGTGTTCCTATCATCTAGTTTAAACAGTACTGCAAAAATGTAACTTACAGAGTGCATCAAACATGAATATAGACCTTGTTTATGGAAAAGTGTTTATTTCTGTATTTCAAGGTTGCAACTTGCTGAAAATTGTCCACAGTGTTCTTATCATCTAGATTAAACAGTACTGGCAAAAATGTTTACTTACAGAGTGCATCAAGCATGATTTAGACCTTGTTTATGGAAAAGTGTTTATTTCTGTATTTCAAGGTTGCAACTTGCTGAAAATTGTCCACAGTGTTCCTATCATCTAGTTTAAACAGTACTGCAAAAATGTAACTTACAGAGTGCATCAAACATGAATATAGACCTTGTTTATGGAAAAGTGTTTATTTCTGTATTTCAAGGTTGCAACTTGCTGAAAATTGTCCACAGTGTTCCTATCATCTAGATTAAACAGTACTGGCAAAAATGTTTACTTACAGAGTGCATCAAACATGATTTAGACCTTGTTTATGGAAAAGTGTTTATTTCTGTATTTCAAGGTTGCAACTTGCTGAAAATTGTCCACAGTGTTCCTATCATCTAGTTTAAACAGTACTGCAAAAATGTAACTTACAGAGTGCATCAAACATGAATATAGACCTTGTTTATGGAAAAGTGTTTATTTCTGTATTTCAAGGTTGCAACTTGCTGAAAATTGTCCACAGTGTTCCTATCATCTAGATTAAACAGTACTGGCAAAAATGTTTACTTACAGAGTGCATCAAGCATGATTTAGACCTTGTTTATGGAAAAGTGTTTATTTCTGTATTTCAAGGTTGCAACTTGCTGAAAATTGTCCACAGTGTTCCTATCATCTAGTTTAAACAGTACTGCAAAAATGTAACTTACAGAGTGCATCAAACATGAATATAGACCTTGTTTATGGAAAAGTGTTTATTTCTGTATTTCAAGGTTGCAACTTGCTGAAATTTGTCCACAGTGTTCCTATCATCTAGTTTAAACAGTACTGCAAAAATGTAACTTACAGAGTGCATCAAACATGAATATAGACCTTGTTTATGGAAAAGTGTTTATTTCTGTATTTCAAGGTTGCAACTTGCTGAAAATTGTCCACAGTGTTCCTATCATCTAGTTTAAACAGTACTGCAAAAATGTAACTTACAGAGTGCATCAAACATGAATTTAGACCTTGTTTATGGAAAAGTGTTTATTTCTGTATTTCAAGGTTGCAACTTGCTGAAAATTGTCCACAGTGTTCCTATCATCTAGATTAAACAGTACTGGCAAAAATGTTTACTTACAGAGTGCATCAAACATGATTTAGACCTTGTTTATGGAAAAGTGTTTATTTCTGTATTTCAAGGTTGCAACTTGCTGAAAATTGTCCACAGTGTTCCTATCATCTAGTTTAAACAGTCCTGCAAAAATGTAACTTACAGAGTGCATCAAACATGAATATAGACCTTGTTTATGGAAAAGTGTTTATTTCTGTATTTCAAGGTTGCAACTTGCTGAAAATTGTCCACAGTGTTCCTATCATCTAGTTTAAACAGTACTGCAAAAATGTAACTTACAGAGTGCATCAAACATGAATATAGACCTTGTTTATGGAAAAGTGTTTATTTCTGTATTTCAAGGTTGCAACTTGCTGAAAATTGTCCACAGTGTTCCTATCATCTAGATTAAACAGTACTGGCAAAAATGTTTACTTACAGAGTGCATCAAACATGATTTAGACCTTGTTTATGGAAAAGTGTTTATTTCTGTATTTC
The DNA here is from genome assembly GCF_034236695.1 of Oncorhynchus nerka. NCBI lineage: Eukaryota > Metazoa > Chordata > Actinopteri > Salmoniformes > Salmonidae > Oncorhynchus > Oncorhynchus nerka. Next base: position 16,486,734 of record NC_088414.1, on the reverse strand, counting down.
AAGGTTGCAACTTGCTGAAAATTGTCCACAGTGTTCCTATCATCTAGTTTAAACAGTACTGCAAAAATGTAACTTACAGAGTGCATCAAACATGAATTTAGACCTTGTTTATGGAAAAGTGTTTATTTCTGTATTTCAAGGTTGCAACTTGCTGAAAATTGTCCACAGTGTTCCTATCATCTAGTTTAAACAGTACTGCAAAAATGTAACTTACAGAGTGCATCAAACATGAATATAGACCTTGTTTATGGAAAAGTGTTTATTTCTGTATTTCAAGGTTGCAACTTGCTGAAAATTGTCCACAGTGTTCCTATCATCTAGTTTAAACAGTACTGCAAAAAATGTAACTTACAGAGTGCATCAAACATGAATTTAGACCTTGTTTATGGAAAAGTGTTTATTTCTGTATTTCAAGGTTGCAACTTGCTGAAAATTGTCCACAGTGTTCCTATCATCTAGATTAAACAGTACTGGCAAAAATGTTTACTTACAGAGTGCATCAAACATGATTTAGACCTTGTTTATGGAAAAGTGTTTATTTCTGTATTTCAAGGTTGCAACTTGCTGAAAATTGTCCACAGTGTTCATATCATCTAGTTTAAACAGTACTGCAAAAATGTAACTTACAGAGTGCATCAAACATTATTTAGACCTTGTTTATGGAAAAGTGTTTATTTCTGTATTGCAAGGTTGCAACTTGATGACAATTGTCCACAGTGTATCATCTAGTTTAAACAGTACTGCAAAATTTGTTACAGAGTGCATCAAACATGATTTAGACCTTGTTTATGGAAAAGTGTTTATTTCTGTATTTCAAGGTTGCAACTTGCTGAAAATTGTCCACAGTGTTCCTATCATCTAGTTTAAACAGTAATGCAAAAATGTAACTTACAGAGTGCATCAAACATGAATATAGACCTTGTTTATGGAAAAGTGTTTATTTCTGTATTTCAAGGTTGCAACTTGCTGAAAATTGTCCACAGTGTTCCTATCATCTAGATTAAACAGTACTGGCAAAAATGTTTACTTACAGAGTGCATCAAGCATGATTTAGACCTTGTTTATGGAAAAGTGTTTATTTCTGTATTTCAAGGTTGCAACTTGCTGAAAATTGTCCACAGTGTTCCTATCATCTAGATTAAACAGTACTGGCAAAAATGTTTACTTACAGAGTGCATCAAGCATGATTTAGACCTTGTTTATGGAAAAGTGTTTATTTCTGTATTTCAAGGTTGCAACTTGCTGAAAATTGTCCACAGTGTTCCTATCATCTAGTTTAAACAGTACTGCAAAAATGTAACTTACAGAGTGCATCAAACATGAATTTAGACCTTGTTTATGGAAAAGTGTTTATTTCTGTATTCCAAGGTTGCAACTTGCTGAAAATTGTCCACAGTGTTCCTATCATCTAGATTAAACAGTACTGGCAAAAATGTTTACTTACAGAGTGCATCAAACATTATTTAGACCTTGTTTATGGAAAAGTGTTTATTTCTGTATTGCAAGGTTGCAACTTGATGACAATTGTCCACAGTGTATCATCTAGTTTAAACAGTACTGCAAAAATTAGTTACAGAGTGCATCAAACATGATTTAGACCTTGTTTATGGAAAAGTGTTTATTTCTGTATTTCAAGGTTGCAACTTGCTGAAAATTGTCCACAGTGTTCCTATCATCTAGTTTAAACAGTACTGCAAAAATGTAACTTACAGAGTGCATCAAACATGAATATAGACCTTGTTTATGGAAAAGTGTTTATTTCTGTATTTCAAGGTTGCAACTTGATGACAATTGTCCACAGTGTTCCTATCATCTAGATTAAACAGTACTGGCAAAATGTTTACTAACAGAGTGCATCAAACATGATTTAGACCTTGTTTATGGAAAAGTGTTTATTTCTCTATTTCAAGGTTGCAACTTGCTGAAAATTGTCCACAGTGTTCCTATCATCTAGTTTAAACAGTACTGCAAAAATGTAACTTACAGAGTGCATCAAACATGGTTTAGACCTTGTTTATGGAAAAGTGTTTATTTCTGTATTTCAAGGTTGCAACTTGCTGAAAATTGTCCACAGTGTTCCTATCATCTAGTTTAAACAGTACTGCAAAAATGTAACTTACAGAGTGCATCAAACATGAATATAGACCTTGTTTATGGAAAAGTGTTTATTTCTGTATTTCAAGGTTGCAACTTGCTGAAAATTGTCCACAGTGTTCCTATCATCTAGTTTAAACAGTACTGCAAAAATGTAACTTACAGAGTGCATCAAACATGAATATAGACCTTGTTTATGGAAAAGTGTTTATTTCTGTATTTCAAGGTTGCAACTTTGATGACAATTGTCCACAGTGTTCCTATCATCTAGATTAAACAGTACTGGCAAAAATGTTTACTTACAGAGTGCATCAAACATGATTTAGACCTTGTTTATGGAAAAGTGTTTATTTCTGTATTTCAAGGTTGCAACTTGCTGAAAATTGTCCACAGTGTTCCTATCATCTAGTTTAAACAGTACTGCAAAAATGTAACTTACAGAGTGCATCAAACATGAATATAGACCTTGTTTATGGAAAAGTGTTTATTTCTGTATTTCAAGGTTGCAACTTGCTGAAAATTGTCCACAGTGTTCCTATCATCTAGATTAAACAGTACTGGCAAAATGTTTACTTACAGAGTGCATCAAACATTATTTAGACCTTGTTTATGGAAAAGTGTTTATTTCTGTATTGCAAGGTTGCAACTTGATGACAATTGTCCACAGTGTATCATCTAGTTTAAACAGTACTGCAAAATTTGTTACAGAGTGCATCAAACATGATTTAGACCTTGTTTATGGAAAAGTGTTTATTTCTGTATTTCAAGGTTGCAACTTGCTGAAAATTGTCCACAGTGTTCCTATCATCTAGTTTAAACAGTAATGCAAAAATGTAACTTACAGAGTGCATCAAACATGAATATAGACCTTGTTTATGGAAAAGTGTTTATTTCTGTATTTCAAGGTTGCAACTTGCTGAAAATTGTCCACAGTGTTCCTATCATCTAGATTAAACAGTACTGGCAAAAATGTTTACTTACAGAGTGCATCAAACATGATTTAGACCTTGTTTATGGAAAAGTGTTTATTTCTGTATTTCAAGGTTGCAACTTGCTGAAAATTGTCCACAGTGTTCCTATCATCTAGATTAAACAGTACTGGCAAAAATGTTTACTTACAGAGTGCATCAAGCATGATTTAGACCTTGTTTATGGAAAAGTGTTTATTTCTGTATTTCAAGGTTGCAACTTGCTGAAAATTGTCCACAGTGTTCCTATCATCTAGTTTAAACAGTCCTGCAAAAATGTAACTTACAGAGTGCATGAAACATGAATATAGACCTTGTTTATGGAAAAGTGTTTATTTCTGTATTCCAAGGTTGCAACTTGCTGAAAATTGTCCACAGTGTTCCTATCATCTAGATTAAACAGTACTGGCAAAAATGTTTACTTACAGAGTGCATCAAACATTATTTAGACCTTGTTTATGGAAAAGTGTTTATTTCTGTATTTCAAGGTTGCAACTGACAATTGTCCACAGTGTATCATCTAGTTTAAACAGTACTGCAAAAGTTACAGAGTGCATCAAACATGATTTAGACCTTGTTTATGGAAAAGTGTTTATTTCTGTATTTCAAGGTTGCAACTTGCTGAAAATTGTCCACAGTGTTCCTATCATCTAGTTTAAACAGTACTGCAAAAATGTAACTTACAGAGTGCATCAAACATGAATATAGACCTTGTTTATGGAAAAGTGTTTATTTCTGTATTTCAAGGTTGCAACTTGCTGAAAATTGTCCACAGTGTTCCTATCATCTAGATTAAACAGTACTGGCAAAAATGTTTACTTACAGAGTGCATCAAACATGATTTAGACCTTGTTTATGGAAAAGTGTTTATTTCTGTATTTCAAGGTTGCAACTTGCTGAAAATTGTCCACAGTGTTCCTATCATCTAGTTTAAACAGTACTGCAAAAATGTAACTTACAGAGTGCATCAAACATGAATATAGACCTTGTTTATGGAAAAGTGTTTATTTCTGTATTTCAAGGTTGCAACTTGCTGAAAATTGTCCACAGTGTTCCTATCATCTAGTTTAAACAGTACTGCAAAAATATAACTTACAGAGTGCATCAAACATGAATATAGACCTTGTTTATGGAAAAGTGTTTATTTCTGTATTTCAAGGTTGCAACTTGCTGAAAATTGTCCACAGTGTTCCTATCATCTAGATTAAACAGTACTGGCAAAAATGTTTACTTACAGAGTGCATCAAACATGATTTAGACCTTGTTTATGGAAAAGTGTTTATTTCTGTATTTCAAGGTTGCAACTTGCTGAAAATTGTCCACAGTGTTCCTATCATCTAGTTTAAACAGTACTGCAAAAATGTAACTTACAGAGTGCATCAAACATGAATATAGACCTTGTTTATGGAAAAGTGTTTATTTCTGTATTTCAAGGTTGCAACTTGCTGAAAATTGTCCACAGTGTTCCTATCATCTAGATTAAACAGTACTGGCAAAAATGTTTACTTACAGAGTGCATCAAACATGATTTAGACCTTGTTTATGGAAAAGTGTTTATTTCTGTATTTCAAGGTTGCAACTTGCTGAAAATTGTCCACAGTGTTCCTATCATCTAGTTTAAACAGTACTGCAAAAATGTAACTTACAGAGTGCATCAAACATGAATATAGACCTTGTTTATGGAAAAGTGTTTATTTCTGTATTTCAAGGTTGCAACTTGCTGAAAATTGTCCACAGTGTTCCTATCATCTAGATTAAACAGTACGCAAAAATGTTTACTTACAGAGTGCATCAAACATTATTTGACCTTGTTTATGGAAAAGTGTTTATTTCTTGCAATTTGCAACTTGGAAAAGTGTATCATTAGTTTCTGTGCAAAATTTGTTTTCAAACATGATTTAGACCTTGTTTATGGAAAAGTGTTTATTTCAACAAGGTTGCAACTTGAAAATTGTCCACAGTGTTCCTATCATCTAGTTTAAACAGTACTGCAAAAATGTAACTTACAGAGTGCATCAAACATGATTTAGACCTTGTTTATGGAAAAGTGTTTATTTCTGTATTTCAAGGTTGCAACTTGCTGAAAATTGTCCACAGTGTTCCTATCATCTAGTTTAAACAGTACTGCAAAAATGTAACTTACAGAGTGCATCAAACATGAATATAGACCTTGTTTATGGAAAAGTGTTTATTTCTGTATTTCAAGGTTGCAACTTGCTGAAAATTTTCCACAGTGTTCCTATCATCTAGATTAAACAGTACTGGCAAAAATGTTTACTTACAGAGTGCATCAAACATGATTTAGACCTTGTTTATGGAAAAGTGTTTATTTCTGTATTTCAAGGTTGCAACTTGCTGAAAATTGTCCACAGTGTTCCTATCATCTAGTTTAAACAGTACTGCAAAAATGTAACTTACAGAGTGCATCAAACATGAATATAGACCTTGTTTATGGAAAAGTGTTTATTTCTGTATTTCAAGGTTGCAACTTGCTGAAAATTGTCCACAGTGTTCCTATCATCTAGTTTAAACAGTACTGCAAAAATTTAACTTACAGAGTGCATCAAACATGATTTAGACCTTGTTTATGGAAAAGTGTTTATTTCTGTATTTCAAGGTTGCAACTTGCTGAAAATTGTCCACAGTGTTCCTATCATCTAGATTAAACAGTACTGGCAAAAATGTTTACTTACAGAGTGCATCAAACATGATTTAGACCTTGTTTATGGAAAAGTGTTTATTTCTGTATTTCAAGGTTGCAACTTGCTGAAAATTGTCCACAGTGTTCCTATCATCTAGTTTAAACAGTACTGCAAAAATGTAACTTACAGAGTGCATCAAACATGAATTTAGACCTTGTTTATGGAAAAGTGTTTATTTCTGTATTTCAAGGTTGCAACTTGCTGAAAATTGTCCACAGTGTTCCTATCATCTAGATTAAACAGTACTGGCAAAAATGTTTACTTACAGAGTGCATCAAACATGATTTAGACCTTGTTTATGGAAAAGTGTTTATTTCTGTATTTCAAGGTTGCAACTTGCTGAAAATTGTCCACAGTGTTCCTATCATCTAGTTTAAACAGTACTGCAAAAATGTAACTTACAGAGTGCATCAAACATGAATATAGACCTTGTTTATGGAAAAGTGTTTATTTCTGTATTTCAAGGTTGCAACTTGCTGAAAATTGTCCACAGTGTTCCTATCATCTAGATTAAACAGACTGGCAAAAATGTTTACTTACAGAGTGCATCAAACATTATTTAGACCTTGTTTATGGAAAAGTGTTTATTTCTGTATTTCAAGGTTGCAACTTGCTGACAATTGTCCACAGTGTTCCTATCATCTAGTTTAAACAGTACTGCAAAATTTGTTACAGAGTGCATCAAACATGATTTAGACCTTGTTTATGGAAAAGTGTTTATTTCTGTATTTCAAGGTTGCAACTTGCTGAAAATTGTCCACAGTGTTCCTATCATCTAGATTAAACAGTACTGCAAAAATGTTACAGAGTGCATCAAACATGAATATAGACCTTGTTTATGGAAAAGTGTTTATTTCTGTATTTCAAGGTTGCAACTTGCTGAAAATTGTCCACAGTGTTCCTATCATCTAGTTTAAACAGTACTGCAAAAATGTAACTTACAGAGTGCATCAAACATGAATATAGACCTTGTTTATGGAAAAGTGTTTATTTCTGTATTTCAAGGTTGCAACTTGCTGAAAATTGTCCACAGTGTTCCTATCATCTAGATTAAACAGTACTGGCAAACATGTTACAGAGTGCATCAAACATGATTTAGACCTTGTTTATGGAAAAGTGTTTATTTCTGTATTTCAAGGTTGCAACTTGCTGAAAATTGTCCACAGTGTTCCTATCATCTAGTTTAAACAGTACTGCAAAAATGTAACTTACAGAGTGCATCAAACATGAATATAGACCTTGTTTATGGAAAAGTGTTTATTTCTGTATTTCAAGGTTGCAACTTGCTGAAATTTGTCCACAGTGTTCCTATCATCTAGTTTAAACAGTACTGCAAAAATGTAACTTACAGAGTGCATCAAACATGAATATAGACCTTGTTTATGGAAAAGTGTTTATTTCTCTATTTCAAGGTTGCAACTTTGATGACAATTGTCCACAGTGTTCCTATCATCTAGATTAAACAGTACTGGCAAAAATGTTTACTTACAGAGTGCATCAAACATGATTTAGACCTTGTTTATGGAAAAGTGTTTATTTCTGTATTTCAAGGTTGCAACTTGCTGAAAATTGTCCACAGTGTTCCTATCATCTAGATTAAACAGTACTGGCAAAAATGTTTACTTACAGAGTGCATCAAACATGATTTAGACCTTGTTTATGGAAAAGTGTTTATTTCTGTATTTCAAGGTTGCAACTTGCTGAAAATTGTCCACAGTGTTCCTATCATCTAGTTTAAACAGTACTGCAAAAATGTAACTTACAGAGTGCATCAAACATGATTTAGACCTTGTTTATGGAAAAGTGTTTATTTCTGTATTTCAAGGTTGCAACTTGCTGAAAATTGTCCACAGTGTTCCTATCATCTAGTTTAAACAGTACTGCAAAAATGTAACTTACAGAGTGCATCAAACATGAAAATAGACCTTGTTTATGGAAAAGTGTTTATTTCTGTATTTCAAGGTTGCAACTTGATGACAATTGTCCACAGTGTATCATCTAGTTTAAACAGTACTGCAAAAATTTTACAGAGTGCATCAAACATGATTTAGACCTTGTTTATGGAAAAGTGTTTATTTCTCTATTTCAAGGTTGCAACTTGCTGAAAATTGTCCACAGTGTTCCTATCATCTAGATTAAACAGTACTGGCAAAAATGTTTACTTACAGAGTGCATCAAACATTATTTAGACCTTGTTTATGGAAAAGTGTTTATTTCTGTATTGCAAGGTTGCAACTTGATGACAATTGTCCACAGTGTATCATCTAGTTTAAACAGTACTGCAAAATTTGTTACAGAGTGCATCAAACATGATTTAGACCTTGTTTATGGAAAAGTGTTTATTTCTGTATTTCAAGGTTGCAACTTGCTGAAAATTGTCCACAGTGTTCCTATCATCTAGTTTAAACAGTACTGCAAAAATGTAACTTACAGAGTGCATCAAACATGAATATAGACCTTGTTTATGGAAAAGTGTTTATTTCTGTATTTCAAGGTTGCAACTTGCTGAAAATTGTCCACAGTGTTCCTATCATCTAGATTAAACAGTACTGGCAAAAATGTTTACTTACAGAGTGCATCAAACATGATTTAGACCTTGTTTATGGAAAAGTGTTTATTTCTGTATTTCAAGGTTGCAACTTGCTGAAAATTGTCCACAGTGTTCCTATCATCTAGTTTAAACAGTACTGCAAAAATGTAACTTACAGAGTGCATCAAACATGAATATAGACCTTGTTTATGGAAAAGTGTTTATTTCTGTATTTCAAGGTTGCAACTTGCTGAAAATTGTCCACAGTGTTCCTATCATCTAGTTTAAACAGTACTGCAAAAATGTAACTTACAGAGTGCATCAAACATGAATATAGACCTTGTTTATGGAAAAGTGTTTATTTCTGTATTTCAAGGTTGCAACTTGCTGAAAATTGTCCACAGTGTTCCTATCATCTAGATTAAACAGTACTGGCAAACATGTTACAGAGTGCATCAAATGATTTAGACCTTGTTTATGGAAAAGTGTTTATTTCTGTATTTCAAGGTTGCAACTTGATGACAATTGTCCACAGTGTATCATCATGTGTTACAGAGTGCATCAAACATGATTTAGACCTTGTTTATGGAAAAGTGTTTATTTCTGTATTTCAAGGTTGCAACTTGCTGAAAATTGTCCACAGTGTTCCTATCATCTAGTTTAAACAGTACTGCAAAAATGTAACTTACAGAGTGCATCAAACATGAATTTAGACCTTGTTTATGGAAAAGTGTTTATTTCTGTATTTCAAGGTTGCAACTTGCTGAAAATTGTCCACAGTGTTCCTATCATCTAGATTAAACAGTACTGGCAAAAATGTTTACTTACAGAGTGCATCAAACATGATTTAGACCTTGTTTATGGAAAAGTGTTTATTTCTGTATTTCAAGGTTGCAACTTGCTGAAAATTGTCCACAGTGTTCCTATCATCTAGTTTAAACAGTACTGCAAAAATGTAACTTACAGAGTGCATCAAACATGAATATAGACCTTGTTTATGGAAAAGTGTTTATTTCTGTATTTCAAGGTTGCAACTTGCTGAAATTTGTCCACAGTGTTCCTATCATCTAGTTTAAACAGTACTGCAAAAATGTAACTTACAGAGTGCATCAAACATGAATATAGACCTTGTTTATGGAAAAGTGTTTATTTCTGTATTTCAAGGTTGCAACTTGCTGAAAATTGTCCACAGTGTTCCTATCATCTAGATTAAACAGTACTGGCAAAATGTTTTACAGAGTGCATCAAACATGATTTAGACCTTGTTTATGGAAAAGTGTTTATTTCTGTATTTCAAGGCTGCAACTTGCTGAAAATTGTCCACAGTGTTCCTATCATCTAGTTAAAACAGTACTGCAAAAATATAACTTACAGAGTGCAATCAAACATGAATATAGACCTTGTTTATGGAAAAGTGTTTATTTCTGTATTTCAAGGTTGCAACTTGCTGAAAATTGTCCACAGTGTTCCTATCATCTAGATTAAACAGTACTGGCAAAAATGTTTACTTACAGAGTGCATCAAACATGATTTAGACCTTGTTTATGGAAAAGTGTTTATTTCTGTATTTCAAGGTTGCAACTTGCTGAAAATTGTCCACAGTGTTCCTATCATCTAGTTAAACAGTACTGCAAAAATATGTTACAGAGTGCATCAAACATGATTATAGACCTTGTTTATGGAAAAGTGTTTATTTCTGTATTTCAAGGTTGCAACTTGATGACAATTGTCCACAGTGTTCCTATCATCTAGTTTAAACAGTACTGCAAAAATGTAACTTACAGAGTGCATCAAACATGAATATAGACCTTGTTTATGGAAAAGTGTTTATTTCTGTATTTCAAGGTTGCAACTTGCTGAAAATTGTCCACAGTGTTCCTATCATCTAGTTTAAACAGTACTGCAAAAATGTAACTACAGAGTGCATCAAACATGAATATAGACCTTGTTTATGGAAAAGTGTTTATTTCTGTATTTCAAGGTTGCAACTTGCTGAAAATTGTCCACAGTGTTCCTATCATCTAGATTAAACAGTACTGCAAAAATGTTACAGAGTGCATCAAACATGAATATAGACCTTGTTTATGGAAAAGTGTTTATTTCTGTATTTCAAGGTTGCAACTATGACAATTTCCACAGTGTATCATCTAGTTTAAACAGTACTGCAAAAATGTTACAGAGTGCATCAAACATGATTTAGACCTTGTTTATGGAAAAGTGTTTATTTCTGTATTTCAAGGTTGCAACTTGCTGAAAATTGTCCACAGTGTTCCTATCATCTAGTTTAAACAGTACTGCAAAAATGTAACTTACAGAGTGCATCAAACATGATTTAGACCTTGTTTATGGAAAAGTGTTTATTTCTGTATTTCAAGGTTGCTACTTGATGACAATTGTCCACAGTGTATCATCTAGTTTAAACAGTACTGCAAAAATGTTACAGAGTGCATCAAACATGATTTAGACCTTGTTTATGGAAAAGTGTTTATTTCTGTATTTCAAGGTTGCAACTTGATGACAATTGTCCACAGTGTTCCTATCATCTAGTTTAAACAGTACTGCAAAAATGTAACTCACAGAGTGCATCAAACATGAATATAGACCTTGTTTATGGAAAAGTGTTTATTTCTGTATTTCAAGGTTGCAACTTGATGACAATTGTCCACAGTGTTCCTATCATCTAGTTTAAACAGTGCTGCAAAAATGTAACTTACAGAGTGCATCAAACATGAATATAGACCTTGTTTATGGAAAAGTGTTTATTTCTGTATTTCAAGGTTGCAACTTGATGACAATTGTCCACAGTGTTCCTATCATCTAGATTAAACAGTACTGGCAAAAATGTTTACTTACAGAGTGCATCAAACATGATTTAGACCTTGTTTATGGAAAAGTGTTTATTTCTGTATTTCAAGGCTGCATCTTGCTGAAAATTGTCCACAGTGTTCCTATCATCTAGTTAAAACAGTACTGCAAAAATATAACTTACAGAGTGCATCAAACATGGTTTAGACCTTGTTTATGGAAAAGTGTTTATTTCTGTATTTCAAGGTTGCAACTTGCTGAAAATTGTCCACAGTGTTCCTATCATCTAGTTTAAACAGTACTGCAAAAATTTAACTTACAGAGTGCATCAAACATGAATATAGACCTTGTTTATGGAAAAGTGTTTATTTCTGTATTTCAAGGTTGCAACTTGATGACAATTGTCCACAGTGTTCCTATCATCTAGATTAAACAGTACTGGCAAAATGTTTACTAACAGAGTGCATCAAACATGATTTAGACCTTGTTTATGGAAAAGTGTTTATTTCTCTATTTCAAGGCTGCATCTTGCTGAAAATTGTCCACAGTGTTCCTATCATCTAGTTAAAACAGTACTGCAAAAATATAACTTACAGAGTGCATCAAACATGGTTTAGACCTTGTTTATGGAACCTTGTTTATGGAAAAGTTTGTTTATTTCTGTATTTCAAGGTTGCAACTTGCTGAAAATTGTCCACAGTGTTCCTATCATCTAGTTTAAACAGTACTGCAAAAATTTAACTTACAGAGTGCATCAAACATGAATATAGACCTTGTTTATGGAAAAGTGTTTATTTCTGTATTTCAAGGTTGCAACTTGATGACAATTGTCCACAGTGTATCATCTAGTTTAAACAGTACTGCAAAAATGTTACAGAGTGCATCAAACATGATTTAGACCTTGTTTATGGAAAAGTGTTTATTTCTGTATTTCAAGGTTGCAACTTGCTGAAAATTGTCCACAGTGTTCCTATCATCTAGTTTAAACAGTACTGCAAAAATGTAACTTACAGAGTGCATCAAACATGGTTTAGACCTTGTTTATGGAAAAGTGTTTATTTCTGTATTTCAAGGTTGCAACTTGCTGAAAATTGTCCACAGTGTTCCTATCATCTAGTTTAAACAGTACTGCAAAAATGTAACTTACAGAGTGCATCAAACATGAATATAGACCTTGTTTATGGAAAAGTGTTTATTTCTGTATTTCAAGGTTGCAACTTGATGACAATTGTACACAGTGTATCATCTAGTTTAAACAGTACTGCAAATATGTTACAGAGTGCATCAAAACATGATTTAGACCTTGTTTATGGAAAAGTGTTTATTTCTGTGTTTCAAGTTTGCAACTTGCTGAAAATTGTCCACAGTGTTCCTATCATCTAGTTTAAACAGTACTGCAAAATGTAACTCACAGAGTGCATCAAACATGATTTAGACCTTGTTTATGGAAAAGTGTTTATTTCTGTATTTCAAGGTTGCAACTTGCTGAAAATTGTCCACAGTGTTCCTATCATCTAGTTTAAACAGTACTGCAAAAATGTAACTTACAGAGTGCATCAAACATGAATATAGACCTTGTTTATGGAAAAGTGTTTATTTCTGTATTTCAAGGTTGCAACTTGCTGAAAATTGTCCACAGTGTTCCTATCATCTAGTTTAAACAGTACTGCAAAAATGTAACTTACAGAGTGCATCAAACATGAATATAGACCTTGTTTATGGAAAAGTGTTTATTTCTGTATTTCAAGGTTGCAACTTGATGACAATTGTACACAGTGTATCATCTAGTTTAAACAGTACTGCAAATATGTTACAGAGTGCATCAAACATGATTTAGACCTTGTTTATGGAAAAGTGTTTATTTCTGTATTTCAAGGTTGCAACTTGCTGAAAATTGTCCACAGTGTTCCTATCATCTAGTTTAAACAGTACTGCAAAAATGTAACTCACAGAGTGCATCAAACATGATTTAGACCTTGTTTATGGAAAAGTGTTTATTTCTGTATTTCAAGGTTGTGACAATTGTCCACAGTGTATCATCTAGTTTTACTCATCTAGTTTAAAAAATGTTACAGAGTGCATCAAACATGATTTATACCTTGTTTATGGAAAATTGTTTATTTCTGTATTTCAAGGTTGCAACTTGCTGAAAATTGTCCACAGTGTTCCTATCATCTAGTTTAAACAGTACTGCAAAAATGTAACTTACAGAGTGCATCAAACATGAATATAGACCTTGTTTATGGAAAAGTGTTTATTTCTGTATTTCAAGGTTGCAACTTGATGACAATTGTCCACAGTGTTCCTATCATCTAGTTTAAACAGTACTGCAAAAATGTAACTTACAGAGTGCATCAAACATGAATATAGACCTTGTTTATGGAAAAGTGTTTATTTCTGTATTTCAAGGTTGCAACTTGATGTCAATTGTCCACAGTGTATCATCTAGTTTAAACAGTACTGCAAATATGTTACAGAGTGCATCAAACATGATTTAGACCTTGTTTATGGAAAAGTGTTTATTTCTGTATTTCAAGTTTGCAACTTGCTGAAATTGTCCACAGTGTTCCTATCATCTAGTTTAAACAGTACTGCAAAAATGTAACTCACAGAGTGCATCAAACATGATTTAGATCTTGTTTATGGAAAAGTGTTTATTTCTGTATTTCAAGGTTGCTACTTGATGACAATTGTCCACAGTGTATCATCTAGTTTAAACAGTACTGCAAAAATGTTACAGAGTGCATCAAACATGATTTAGACCTTGTTTATGGAAAAGTGTTTATTTCTGTATTTCAAGGTTGCAACTTGATGAAAATTGTCCACAGTGTTCCTATCATCTAGTTTAAACAGTACTGCAAAAATGTTACAGAGTGCATCAAACATGAATTTAGACCTTGTTTATGGAAAAGTGTTTATTTCTGTATTTCAAGGTTGCAACTTGCTGAAAATTGTCCACAGTGTTCCTATCATCTAGTTTAAACAGTACTGCAAAAATGTAACTTACAGAGTGCATCAAACATGAATATAGACCTTGTTTATGGAAAAGTGTTTATTTCTGTATTTCAAGGTTGCAACTTGCTGAAAATTGTCCACAGTGTTCCTATCATCTAGATTAAACAGTACTGGCAAAAATGTTTACTTACAGAGTGCATCAAACATGATTTAGACCTTGTTTATGGAAAAGTGTTTATTTCTGTATTTCAAGGCTGCATCTTGCTGAAAATTGTCCACAGTGTTCCTATCATCTAGTTAAAACAGTACTGCAAAAAATATAACTTACAGAGTGCAATCAAACATGAATTATAGACCTTGTTTATGGAAAAGTGTTTATTTCTGTATTTCAAGGTTGCAACTTTGATGACAATTGTCCACAGTGTTCCTATCATCTAGATTAAACAGTACTGGCAAAAATGTTTACTTACAAAGTGCATCAAACATGATTTAGACCTTGTTTATGGAAAAGTGTTTATTTCTGTATTTCAAGGTTGCAACTTGCTGAAAATTGTCCACATTGTTCCTATCATCTAGTTTAAACAGTACTGCAAAAATGTAACTTACAGAGTGCATCAAACATAAATATAGACCTTGTTTATGGAAAAGTGTTATTTCTGTATTTCAAGGTTGCAACTTGATGACAATTGTCCACAGTGTATCATCTAGTTTAAACAGTACTGCAAAAATGTTACAGAGTGCATCAAACATGATTTAGACCTTGTTTATGGAAAAGTGTTTATTTCTGTATTTCAAGGTTGCAACTTGCTGAAAATTGTCCACAGTGTTCCTATCATCTAGTTTAAACAGTACTGCAAAAATGTAACTTACAGAGTGCATCAAACATGGTTTAGACCTTGTTTATGGAAAAGTGTTTATTTCTGTATTTCAAGGTTGCAACTTGCTGAAAATTGTCCACAGTGTTCCTATCATCTAGTTTAAACAGTACTGCAAAAATTTTACTTACAGAGTGCATCAAACATGAATATAGACCTTGTTTATGGAAAAGTGTTTATTTCTGTATTTCAAGATTAAACGGTAATGCAAAAATGATTACTTACAGAGTGCATCAAACATGAATATAGACCTTGTTTATGGAAAAGTGTTTATTTCTGTATTTCAAGGTTGCAACTTGCTGAAAATTGTCCACAGTGTTCCTATCATCTAGTTTAAACAGTACTGCAAAAATGTAACTTACAGAGTGCATCAAACATGAATATAGACCTTGTTTATGGAAAAGTGTTTATTTCTGTATTTCAAGGTTGCAACTTGCTGAAAATTGTCCACAGTGTTCCTATCATCTAGTTTAAACAGTACTGCAAAAATGTAACTTACAGAGTGCATCAAACATCTAGACCTTGTTTATGGAAAAGTGTTTATTTCTGTATTTCAAAACATGACAATTGTACACAGTGTATCATCTAGTTTAAACAGTACTGCAAAATGTTAGTGCATCAAACATGATTTAGACCTTGTTTATGGAAAAGTGTTTATTTCTGTATTTCAAGTTTGCAACTTGCTGAAAATTGTCCACAGTGTTCCTATCATCTAGATTAAACAGTTCTGCAAAAATGTAACTCACAGAGTGCATCAAACATGATTTAGACCTTGTTTATGGAAAAGTGTTTATTTCTGTATTTCAAGGTTGCAACTTGCTGAAAATTGTCCACAGTGTTCCTATCATCTAGATTAAACAGTACTGCAAAAATGTTAGAGTGCATCAAACATGATTTAGACCTTGTTTATGGAAAAGTGTTTATTTCTGTATTTCAAGGTTGCAACTTGCTGAAAATTGTCCACAGTGTTCCTATCATCTAGTTTAAACAGTACTGCAAAAATGTAACTTACAGAGTGCATCAAACATGAATATAGACCTTGTTTATGGAAAAGTGTTTATTTCTGTATTTCAAGGTTGCAACTTGCTGAAAATTGTCCACAGTGTTCCTATCATCTAGATTAAACAGTACTGGCAAAAATGTTTACTTACAGAGTGCATCAAACATGATTTAGACCTTGTTTATGGAAAAGTGTTTATTTCTGTATTTCAAGGTTGCAACTTGATGACAATTGTCCACAGTGTTCCTATCATCTAGTTTAAACACTCTTGCAAAAAGGTTACTTTACAGAGTGCATCAAACATGATTTAGACCTTGTTTATGGAAAAGTGTTTATTTCTGTATTTCAAGGTTGCAACTTGCTGAAAATTGTCCACAGTGTTCCTATCATCTAGTTTAAACAGTACTGCAAAAATGTAACTTACAGAGTGCATCAAACATGATTTAGACCTTGTTTATGGAAAAGTGTTTATTTCTGTATTTCAAGGTTGCAACTTTGCAATTGTCCACAGTGTATCATCTAGTTTGTCTGCACATCAAACATGATTTAGACCTTGTTTATGGAAAAGTGTTTATTTCTGTATTTCAAGGTTGAAAATTTCCACAGTGTTCCTATCATCTAGATTAAACAGTACTGGCAAAAATGTTTACTTACAGAGTGCATCAAACATGATTTAGACCTTGTTTATGGAAAAGTGTTTATTTCTGTATTTCAAGGTTGCAACTTGCTGAAAATTGTCCACAGTGTTCCTATCTTCTAGATTAAACAGTACTGGCAAAAATGTTTCCTTACAGAGTGCATCAAACATGATTTAGACCTTGTTTATGGAAAAGTGTTTATTTCTGTATTTCAAGGTTGCAACTTTGATGACAATTGTCCACAGTGTTCCTATCATCTAATTTAAACACTCTTGTTTACTTTACAGAGTGCATCAAACATGATTTAGACCTTGTTTATGGAAAAGTGTTTATTTCTGTATTTCAAGGTTGCAACTTGCTGAAAATGGTCCACAGTGTTCCTATCATCTAGATTAAACAGTACTGGCAAAAATGTTTACTAACAGAGTGCATCAAACATGATTTAGACCTTGTTTATGGAAAACTGTTTATTTCTCTATTTCAAGGTTGCAACTTGCTGAAAATTGTCCACAGTGTTCCTATCATCTAGTTAAAACAGTACTGCAAAAATATAACTTACAGAGTGCAATCAAACATGAATATAGACCTTGTTTATGGAAAAGTGTTTATTTCTGTATTTCAAGGTTGCAACTTGCTGAAAATTGTCCACAGTCTTCCTATCATCTAGTTTAAACAGTACTGCAAAAATGTAACTTACAGAGTGCATACAACATGAATATAGACATTGTTTATGGAAAAGTGTTTATTTCTGTATTTCAAGGTTGCAACTTGATGACAATTGTCCACAGTGTATTATCTTATGTTACAGAGTGCATCAAACATGATTTAGACCTTGTTTATGGAAAAGTGTTTATTTCTGTATTTCAAGGTTGCAACTTGCTGAAAATTGTCCACAGTGTTCCTATCATCTAGATTAAACAGTACTGGCAAAAATGTTTACATACAGAGTGCATCAAACATGATTTATACCGTGTTTATGGAAAATTGTTTATTTCTGTATTTCAAGGTTGCAACTTGCTGAAAATTGTCCACAGTGTTCCTATCATCTAGTTTAAACAGTTCTGCAAAAATGTAACTCACAGAGTGCATCAAACATGATTTAGACCTTGTTTATGGAAAAGTGTTTATTTCTGTATTTCAAGGTTGCAACTTTGATGACAATTGTCCACAGTGTTCCTATCATCTAATTTAAACACTCTTGCAAAAATCATACTTTACAGAGTGCATCAAACATGATTTAGACCTTGTTTATGGAAAAGTGTTTATTTCTGTATTTCAAGGTTGCAACTTGCTGAAAATTGTCCACAGTGTTCCTATCATCTAGTTTAAACAGTAATGCAAAAATGTTTACTTTACAGAGTGCATCAAACATGATTTAGACCTTGTTTATGGAAAAGTGTTTATTTCTGTATTTCAAGGTTGCAACTTGCTGAAAATTGTCCACAGTGTTCCTATCATCTAGTCTAAACAGTAATGCAAAAATGTAACTTACAGAGTGCATCAAACATGAATTTAGACCTTGTTTATGGAAAAGTGTTTATTTCTGTATTTCAAGGTTGCAACTTGCTGAAAATTGTCCACAGTGTTCCTATCATCTAGATTAAACAGTACTGGCAAAAATGTTTACTTACAGAGTGCATCAAACATGATTTAGACCTTGTTTATGGAAAAGTGTTTATTTCTGTATTTCAAGGTTGCAACTTGCTGAAAATTGTCCACAGTGTTCCTATCATCTAGATTAAACAGTACTGCAAAAATGTTACAGAGTGCATCAAACATGATTTAGACCTTGTTTATGGAAAAGTGTTTATTTCTGTATTTCAAGGTTGCAACTTGCTGAAAATTGTCCACAGTGTTCCTATCATCTAGTTTAACACTCATGCAAATAATTTACTTTACAGAGTGCATCAAACATGATTTAGACCTTGTTTATGGAAAAGTGTTTATTTCTGTATTTCAAGGTTGCAACTTGCTGAAAATTGTCCACAGTGTTCCTATCATCTAGTTTAAACACTAATGCAAAAATGTTACTTTACAGAGTGCATCAAACATGATTTAGACCTTGTTTATGGAAAAGTGTTTATTTCTGTATTTCAAGGTTGCAACTTGCTGAAAATTGTCCACAGTGTTCCTATCATCTAGTTTAAACAGTACTGCAAAAATGTAACTTACAGAGTGCATCAAACATGAATATAGACCTTGTTTATGGAAAAGTGTTTATTTCTGTATTTCAAGGTTGCAACTTGCTGAAAATTGTCCACAGTGTTCCTATCATCTAGTTTAAACAGTACTGCAAAAATGTAATCAGAGTGCATCAAACATGAATATAGACCTTGTTTATGGAAAAGTGTTTATTTCTGTATTTCAAGGTTGCAACTTGCTGACAAAATCATCTAGTTTAAACAGTACTGCAAAAATGTTACAGAGTGCATCAAACATGATTTAGACCTTGTTTATGGAAAAGTGTTTATTTCTGTATTTCAAGGTTGCAACTTGCTGAAAATTGTCCACAGTGTTCCTATCATCTAGATTAAACAGTACTGGCAAAAATGTTTACATACAGAGTGCATCAAACATGATTTATACCGTGTTTATGGAAAATTGTTTATTTCTGTATTTCAAGGTTGCAACTTGCTGAAAATTGTCCACAGTGTTCCTATCATCTAGTTTAAACAGTACTGCAAAAATGTAACTTACAGAGTGCATCAAACATGATTTAGACCTTGTTTATGGAAAAGTGTTTATTTCTGTATTTCAAGGTTGCAACTTTGCTGAAAATTGTCCACAGTGTTCCTATCATCTAATTTAAACACTCTTGCAAAAATCATACTTTACAGAGTGCATCAAACATGATTTAGACCTTGTTTATGGAAAAGTGTTTATTTCTGTATTTCAAGGTTGCAACTTGCTGAAAATTGTCCACAGTGTTCCTATCATCTAGATTAAACAGTACTGGCAAAAATGTTTACTTACAGAGTGCATCAAACATGATTTAGACCTTGTTTATGGAAAAGTGTTTATTTCTGTATTTCAAGGTTGCAACTTGCTGAAAATTGTCCACAGTGTTCCTATCATCTAGTTTAAACAGTACTGCAAAAATGTAACTTACAGAGTGCATCAAACATGAATATAGACCTTGTTTATGGAAAAGTGTTTATTTCTGTATTTCAAGGTTGCAACTTGCTGAAAATTGTCCACAGTGTTCCTATCATCTAGATTAAACAGTACTGGCAAAAATGTTTCCTTACAGAGTGCATCAAACATGATTTAGACCTTGTTTATGGAAAAGTGTTTATTTCTGTATTTCAAAACTTGCTGAAAATTGTCCACAGTGTTCCTATCATCTAGTTTAAACAACTGCAAAAATGTAACTTACAGAGTGCATCAAACATGAATATAGACCTTGTTTATGGAAAAGTGTTTATTTCTGTATTTCAAGGTTGCAACTTGCTGAAAATTGTCCACAGTGTTCCTATCATCTAGATTAAACAGTACTGCAAAAATGTTTCCTTACAGAGTGCATCAAACATGATTTAGACCTTGTTTATGGAAAAGTGTTTATTTCTGTATTTCAAGGTTGCAACTTTGATGACAATTGTCCACAGTGTTCCTATCATCTAATTTAAACACTCTTGCAAAAATCATACTTTACAGAGTGCATCAAACATGATTTAGACCTTGTTTATGGAAAAGTGTTTATTTCTGTATTTCAAGGTTGCAACTTGCTGAAAATGGTCCACAGTGTTCCTATCATCTAGATTAAACAGTACTGGCAAAAATGTTTACTAACAGAGTGCATCAAACATGATTTAGACCTTGTTTATGGAAAACTGTTTATTTCTCTATTTCAAGGTTGCAACTTGCTGAAAATTGTCCACAGTGTTCCTATCATCTAGTTTAAACAGTACTGCAAAAATGTAACTTACAGAGTGCATCAAACATGAATATAGACCTTGTTTATGGAAAAGTGTTTATTTCTGTATTTCAAGGTTGCAACTTGCTGAAAATTGTCCACAGTCTTCCTATCATCTAGTTTAAACAGTACTGCAAAAATGTAACTTACAGAGTGCATACAACATGAATATAGACATTGTTTATGGAAAAGTGTTTATTTCTGTATTTCAAGGTTGCAACTTGATGACAATTGTCCACAGTGTTCTATCATCTAGTTTAAACAGTACTGCAAAAATGTTACAGAGTGCATCAAACATGATTTAGACCTTGTTTATGGAAAAGTGTTTATTTCTGTATTTCAAGGTTGCAACTTGCTGAAAATTGTCCACAGTGTTCCTATCATCTAGTTTAAACAGTACTGCAAAAATGTAACTTACAGAGTGCATCAAACATGAATATAGACCTTGTTTATGGAAAAGTGTTTATTTCTGTATTTCAAGGTTGCAACTTTGATGACAATTGTCCACAGTGTTCCTATCATCTAATTTAAACACTCTTGCAAAAATGTTACTTTACAGAGTGCATCAAACATGATTTAGACCTTGTTTATGGAAAAGTGTTTATTTCTGTATTTCAAGGTTGCAACTTGCTGAAAATTGTCCACAGTGTTCCTATCATCTAGATTAAACAGTACTGGCAAACATGTTACAGAGTGCATCAAACATGATTTAGACCTTGTTTATGGAAAAGTGTTTATTTCTCTATTTCAAGGTTGCAACTTGCTGAAAATTGTCCACAGTGTTCCTATCATCTAGTTAAAACAGTACTGCAAAAATATAACTTACAGAGTGCAATCAAACATGAATATAGACCTTGTTTATGGAAAAGTGTTTATTTCTCTATTTCAAGGTTGCAACTTGCTGAAAATTGTCCACAGTGTTCCTATCATCTAGTTTAAACAGTACTGCAAAAATGTAACTTACAGAGTGCATCAAACATGATTTAGACCTTGTTTATGGAAAAGTGTTTATTTCTGTATTTCAAGGTTGCAACTTGCTGAAAATTGTCCACAGTGTTCCTATCATCTAGTTTAAACAGTACTGCAAAAATGTAACTTACAGAGTGCATCAAACATGAATATAGACCTTGTTTATGGAAAAGTGTTTATTTCTGTATTTCAAGGTTGCAACTTGAAAATTGAAAATTGTCCACAGTGTTCAAACATGATTTAGACCTTGTTTATGGAAAAGTGTTTATTTCTGTATTTCAAGGTTGCAACTTTTAAATTGTCCACAGTGTTCCTATCATCTAGATTAAACAGTACTGGCAAAAATGTTTACTTACAGAGTGCATCAAACATGATTTAGACCTTGTTTATGGAAAAGTGTTTATTTCTGTATTTCAAGGTTGCAACTTGCTGAAAATTGTCCACAGTGTTCCTATCATCTAGTTTAAACAGTACTGCAAAAATGTAACTTACAGAGTGCATCAAACATGATTTAGACCTTGTTTATGGAAAAGTGTTTATTTCTGTATTTCAAGGTTGCAACTTGCTGAAAATTGTCCACAGTGTTCCTATCATCTAGTTTAAACACTCATGCAAAAATGTTACTTTACAGAGTGCATCAAACATGATTTAGACCTTGTTTATGGAAAAGTGTTTATTTCTGTATTTCAAGGTTGCAACTTGCTGAAAATTGTCCACAGTGTTCCTATCATCTAGATTAAACAGTACTGGCAAAAATGTTTACTTACAGAGTGCATCAAACATGATTTAGACCTTGTTTATGGAAAAGTGTTTATTTCTGTATTTCAAGGTTGCAACTTGCTGAAAATTGTCCACAGTGTTCCTATCATCTAGTTTAAACAGTACTGCAAAAAATAACTTACAGAGTGCATCAAACATGATTTAGACCTTGTTTATGGAAAAGTGTTTATTTCTGTATTTCAAGGTTGCAACTTGCTGAAAATTGTCCACAGTGTTCCTATCATCTAGTTTAAACAGTACTGCAAAAATGTAACTTACAGAGTGCATCAAACATGATTTAGACCTTGTTTATGGAAAAGTGTTTATTTCTGTATTTCAAGGTTGCAACTTGCTGAAAATTGTCCACAGTGTTCCTATCATCTAGTTTAAACAGTACTGCAAAAATGTAACTTACAGAGTGCATCAAACATGATTTAGACCTTGTTTATGGAAAAGTGTTTATTTCTGTATTTTCAAGCTGAAAATTGCAATCATCTAGTTTGCTGAAAATTGTCAAACATGATTTAGACCTTGTTTATGGAAAAGTGTTTATTTCATTTCAAGGTTGCAACTTTTAAAGTGTTCCTATCATCTAGATTAAACAGTACTGGCAAAAATGTTTTACAGAGTGCATCAAACATGATTTAGACCTTGTTTATGGAAAAGTGTTTATTTCTGTATTTCAAGGTTGCAACTTGCTGAAAATTGTCCACAGTGTTCCTATCATCTAGTTTAAACAGTACTGCAAAAATGTAACTTACAGAGTGCATCAAACATGAATATAGACCTTGTTTATGGAAAAGTGTTTATTTCTGTATTTCAAGGTTGCAACTTGCTGAAAATTGTCCACAGTGTTCCTATCATCTAGATTAAACAGTACTGGCAAAAATGTTACTTTACAGAGTGCATCAAACATGATTTAGACCTTGTTTATGGAAAAGTGTTTATTTCTGTATTTCAAGGTTGCAACTTGCTGAAAATTGTCCACAGTGTTCCTATCATCTAGTTTAAACAGTACTGCAAAAATATAACTTACAGAGTGCATCAAACATGAATTTAGACCTTGTTTATGGAAAAGTGTTTATTTCTGTATTTCAAGGTTGCAACTTGCTGAAAATTGTCCACAGTGTTCCTATCATCTAGTTTAAACAGTACTGCAAAAATGTAACTTACAGAGTGCATCAAACATGAATATAGACCTTGTTTATGGAAAAGTGTTTATTTCTGTATTTCAAGGTTGCAACTTGCTGAAAATTGTCCACAGTGTATCATCTAGTTTAAACAGTACTGCAAAAATGTTACAGAGTGCATCAAACATGATTTAGACCTTGTTTATGGAAAAGTGTTTATTTCTGTATTTCAAGGTTGCAACTTGCTGAAAATTGTCCACAGTGTTCCTATCATCTAGATTAAACAGTACTGGCAAAAATGTTTACTTACAGAGTGCATCAAACATGATTTAGACCTTGTTTATGGAAAAGTGTTTATTTCTGTATTTCAAGGTTGCAACTTGCTGAAAATTGTCCACAGTGTTCCTATCATCTAGTTTAAACAGTACTGCAAAAATGTTACTTTACAGAGTGCATCAAACATGATTTAGACCTTGTTTATGGAAAAGTGTTTATTTCTGTATTTCAAGGTTGCAACTTGCTGAAAATTGTCCACAGTGTTCCTATCATCTAGATTAAACAGTACTGGCAAAAATGTTTACTTACAGAGTGCATCAAACATGATTTAGACCTTGTTTATGGAAAAGTGTTTATTTCTGTATTTCAAGGTTGCAACTTGCTGAAAATTGTCCACAGTGTTCCTATCATCTAGTTTAAACACTCATGCAAAAATTTTACTTTACAGAGTGCATCAAACATGATTTAGACCTTGTTTATGGAAAAGTGTTTATTTCTGTATTTCAAGGTTGCAACTTGCTGAAAATTGTCCACAGTGTTCCTATCATCTAGATTAAACAGTACTGGCAAACATGTTACAGAGTGCATCAAACATGATTTAGACCTTGTTTATGGAAAAGTGTTTATTTCTGTATTTCAAGGTTGCAACTTGCTGAAAATTGTCCACAGTGTTCCTATCATCTAGTTTAAACAGTACTGCAAAAATGTAACTTACAGAGTGCATCAAACATGAATATAGACCTTGTTTATGGAAAAGTGTTTATTTCTGTATTTCAAGGTTGCAACTTGCTGAAAATTGTCCACAGTGTTCCTATCATCTAGTTTAAACAGTACTGCAAAAATGTAACTTACAGAGTGCATCAAACATGAATATAGACCTTGTTTATGGAAAAGTGTTTATTTCTGTATTTCAAGGTTGCAACTTGCTGAAAATTGTCCACAGTGTTCCTATCATCTAGATTAAACAGTACTGCAAAAATGTTACAGAGTGCATCAAACATGATTTAGACCTTGTTTATGGAAAAGTGTTTATTTCTGTATTTCAAGGTTGCAACTTGCTGAAAATTGTCCACAGTGTTCCTATCATCTAGATTAAACAGTACTGCAAAAATGTTGGCAAACATGTTACAGAGTGCATCAAACATGATTTAGACCTTGTTTATGGAAAAGTGTTTATTTCTGTATTTCAAGGTTGCAACTTGCTGAAAATTGTCCACAGTGTTCCTATCATCTAGTTTAAACACTCTTGCAAAAATGTTTACTTTACAGAGTGCATCAAACATGATTTAGACCTTGTTTATGGAAAAGTGTTTATTTCTGTATTTCAAGGTTGCAACTTGCTGAAAATTGTCCACAGTGTTCCTATCATCTAGATTAAACAGTACTGGCAAACATGTTACAGAGTGCATCAAACATGATTTAGACCTTGTTTATGGAAAAGTGTTTATTTCTGTATTTCAAGGTTGCAACTTGCTGAAAATTGTCCACAGTGTTCCTATCATCTAGTTTAAACAGTCTGCAAAAATTTACTTTACAGAGTGCATCAAACATGATTTAGACCTTGTTTATGGAAAAGTGTTTATTTCTGTATTTCAAGGTTGCAACTTGCTGAAAATTGTCCACAGTGTTCCTATCATCTAGATTAAACAGTACTGGCAAAAATGTTTACATACAGAGTGCATCAAACATGATTTAGACCTTGTTTATGGAAAAGTGTTTATTTCTGTATTTCAAGGTTGCAACTTGCTGAAAATTGTCCACAGTGTTCCTATCATCTAGTTTAAACAGTACTGCAAAAATATAACTTACAGAGTGCATCAAACATGAATATAGACCTTGTTTATGGAAAAGTGTTTATTTCTGTATTTCAAGGTTGCAACTTGCTGAAAATTTGTCTTCCATCAGTTTGTTCTTACAGAGTGCATCAAACATCTAGACCTTGTTTTGGAAAAGTGTTTATTTCTGTATTTCAAGGTTGCAACTTGCTGAAAATTGTCCACAGTGTTCCTATCATCTAGATTAAACAGTACTGCAAAAATGTTACAGAGTGCATCAAACATGATTTAGACCTTGTTTATGGAAAAGTGTTTATTTCTGTATTTCAAGGTTGCAACTTGCTGAAAATTGTCCACAGTGTTCCTATCATCTAGATTAAACAGTACTGGCAAAAATGTTTACATACAGAGTGCATCAAACATGATTTAGACCTTGTTTATGGAAAAGTGTTTATTTCTGTATTTCAAGGTTGCAACTTGCTGAAAATTGTCCACAGTGTTCCTATCATCTAGTTTAAACAGTACTGCAAAAATGTAACTTACAGAGTGCATCAAACATGATTTAGACCTTGTTTATGGAAAAGTGTTTATTTCTGTATTTCAAGGTTGCAACTTGCTGAAAATTGTCCACAGTGTTCCTATCATCTAGTTTAAACAGTACTGCAAAAATGTAACTTACAGAGTGCATCAAACATGAATATAGACCTTGTTTATGGAAAAGTGTTTATTTCTGTATTTCAAGGTTGCAACTTGCTGAAAATTGTCCACAGTGTTCCTATCATCTAGATTAAAGTGTTCCTATCATCTAGATTAAACAGTACTGGCAAACATGTTACAGAGTGCATCAAACATGATTTAGACCTTGTTTATGGAAAAGTGTTTATTTCTGTATTTCAAGGTTGCAACTTGCTGAAAATTGTCCACAGTGTTCCTATCATCTAGTTTAAACAGTACTGCAAAAATGTAACTTACAGAGTGCATCAAACATGAATATAGACCTTGTTTATGGAAAAGTGTTTATTTCTGTATTTCAAGGTTGCAACTTGCTGAAAATTGTCCACAGTGTTCCTATCATCTAGATTAAAGTGTTCCTATCATCTAGATTAAACAGTACTGGCAAACATGTTACAGAGTGCATCAAACATGATTTAGACCTTGTTTATGGAAAAGTGTTTATTTCTGTATTTCAAGGTTGCAACTTGCTGAAAATTGTCCACAGTGTTCCTATCATCTAGTTTAAACAGTACTGGCAAAAATGTTTACTTACAGAGTGCATCAAACATGATTTAGACCTTGTTTATGGAAAAGTGTTTATTTCTGTATTTCAAGGTTGCAACTTGCTGAAAATTGTCCACAGTGTTCCTATCATCTAGATTAAACAGTACTGCAAAAATGTTACAGAGTGCATCAAACATGATTTAGACCTTGTTTATGGAAAAGTGTTTATTTCTGTATTTCAAGGTTGCAACTTGCTGAAAATTGTCCACAGTGTTCCTATCATCTAGTTTAAACACTCATGCAAAAATTTTACTTTACAGAGTGCATCAAACATGATTTAGACCTTGTTTATGGAAAAGTGTTTATTTCTGTATTTCAAGGTTGCAACTTGCTGAAAATTGTCCACAGTGTTCCTATCATCTAGATTAAAGTGTTCCTATCATCTAGATTAAACAGTACTGGCAAACATGTTACAGAGTGCATCAAACATGATTTAGACCTTGTTTATGGAAAAGTGTTTATTTCTGTATTTCAAGGTTGCAACTTGCTGAAAATTGTCCACAGTGTTCCTATCATCTAGTTTAAACAGTACTGCAAAAATGTAACTTACAGAGTGCATCAAACATGATTTAGACCTTGTTTATGGAAAAGTGTTTATTTCTGTATTTCAAGGTTGCAACTTGCTGAAAATTGTCCACAGTGTTCCTATCATCTAGATTAAAGTGTTCCTATCATCTAGATTAAACAGTACTGGCAAACATGTTACAGAGTGCATCAAACATGATTTAGACCTTGTTTATGGAAAAGTGTTTATTTCTGTATTTCAAGGTTGCAACTTGCTGAAAATTGTCCACAGTGTTCCTATCATCTAGATTAAACAGTACTGCAAAAATGTTTACATGTTACAGAGTGCATCAAACATGATTTAGACCTTGTTTATGGAAAAGTGTTTATTTCTGTATTTCAAGGTTGCAACTTGCTGAAAATTGTCCACAGTGTTCCTATCATCTAGTTTAAACAGTACTGCAAAAATGTAACTTACAGAGTGCATCAAACATGATTTAGACCTTGTTTATGGAAAAGTGTTTATTTCTGTATTTCAAGGTTGCAACTTGCTGAAAATTGTCCACAGTGTTCCTATCATCTAGTTTAAACACTCATGCAAAAATTTTACTTTACAGAGTGCATCAAACATGATTTAGACCTTGTTTATGGAAAAGTGTTTATTTCTGTATTTCAAGGTTGCAACTTGCTGAAAATTGTCCACAGTGTTCCTATCATCTAGTTTAAACAGTACTGCAAAAATGTAACTTACAGAGTGCATCAAACATGAATATAGACCTTGTTTATGGAAAAGTGTTTATTTCTGTATTTCAAGGTTGCAACTTGCTGAAAATTGTCCACAGTGTTCCTATCATCTAGATTAAACAGTACTGCAAAATGTTACAGAGTGCATCAAACATGATTTAGACCTTGTTTATGGAAAAGTGTTTATTTCTGTATTTCAAGGTTGCAACTTGCTGAAAATTGTCCACAGTGTTCCTATCATCTAGTTTAAACAGTACTGCAAAAATGTAACTTACAGAGTGCATCAAACATGAATTTAGACCTTGTTTATGGAAAAGTGTTTATTTCTGTATTTCAAGGTTGCAACTTGCTGAAAATTGTCCACAGTGTTCCTATCATCTAGTTTAAACAGTACTGCAAAAATTTTACTTTACAGAGTGCATCAAACATGATTTAGACCTTGTTTATGGAAAAGTGTTTATTTCTGTATTTCAAGGTTGCAACTTGCTGAAAATTGTCCACAGTGTTCCTATCATCTAGTTTAAACAGTACTGCAAAAATGTAACTTACAGAGTGCATCAAACATGAATATAGACCTTGTTTATGGAAAAGTGTTTATTTCTGTATTTCAAGGTTGCAACTTGCTGAAAATTGTCCACAGTGTTCCTATCATCTAGATTAAACAGCTGCAAAATGTTACAGAGTGCATCAAACATGATTTAGACCTTGTTTATGGAAAAGTGTTTATTTCTGTATTTCAAGGTTGCAACTTGCTGAAAATTGTCCACAGTGTTCCTATCATCTAGATTAAACGGTAATGCAAAAATGTTTACTTACAGAGTGCATCAAACATGAATATAGACCTTGTTTATGGAAAAGTGTTTATTTCTGTATTTCAAGGTTGCAACTTGCTGAAAATTGTCCACAGTGTTCCTATCATCTAGATTAAAGTGTTCCTATCATCTAGATTAAACAGTACTGGCAGAGTACATGGTACATGTTACAGAGTGCATCAAACATGATTTAGACCTTGTTTATGGAAAAGTGTTTATTTCTGTATTTCAAGGTTGCAACTTGCTGAAAATTGTCCACAGTGTTCCTATCATCTAGTTTAAACAGTACTGCAAAAATGTAACTTACAGAGTGCATCAAACATGAATATAGACCTTGTTTATGGAAAAGTGTTTATTTCTGTATTTCAAGGTTGCAACTTGCTGAAAATTGTCCACAGTGTTCCTATCATCTAGATTAAAGTGTTCCTATCATCTAGATTAAACAGTACTGGCAAACATGTTACAGAGTGCATCAAACATGATTTAGACCTTGTTTATGGAAAAGTGTTTATTTCTGTATTTCAAGGTTGCAACTTGCTGAAAATTGTCCACAGTGTTCCTATCATCTAGTTTAAACAGTAATGCAAAAATGTTTACTTTACAGAGTGCATCAAACATGATTTAGACCTTGTTTATGGAAAAGTGTTTATTTCTGTATTTCAAGGTTGCAACTTGCTGAAAATTGTCCACAGTGTTCCTATCATCTAGTTTAAACTGCAAAAATGTTACAGAGTGCATCAAACATGATTTAGACCTTGTTTATGGAAAAGTGTTTTTCTGTATTTCAAGGTTACAACTTGCTGAAAATTGTCCACAGTGTTCCTATCATCTAGTTTAAACACTCATGCAAAAATGTTACTTTACAGAGTGCATCAAACATGATTTAGACCTTGTTTATGGAAAAGTGTTTATTTCTGTATTTCAAGGTTGCAACTTGCTGAAAATTGTCCACAGTGTTCCTATCATCTAGTTTAAACAGTACTGCAAAAATGTAACTTACAGAGTGCATCAAACATCTTGTTTATGGAAAAGTGTTTATTTCTGTATTTCAAGGTTGCAACTTGCTGAAAATTGTCCACAGTGTTCCTATCATCTAGATTAAACAGTACTGGCAAACATGTTACAGAGTGCATCAAACATGATTTAGACCTTGTTTATGGAAAAGTGTTTATTTCTGTATTTCAAGGTTGCAACTTGCTGAAAATTGTCCACAGTGTTCCTATCATCTAGTTTAAACAGTACTGCAAAAATGTAACTTACAGAGTGCATCAAACATGATTTAGACCTTGTTTATGGAAAAGTGTTTATTTCTGTATTTCAAGGTTGCAACTTGCTGAAAATTGTCCACAGTGTTCCTATCATCTAGTTTAAACAGTACTGCAAAAATGTAACTTACAGAGTGCATCAAACATGATTTAGACCTTGTTTATGGAAAAGTGTTTATTTCTGTATTTCAAGGTTGCAACTTGCTGAAAATTGTCCACAGTGTTCCTATCATCTAGATTAAAGTGTTCCTATCATCTAGATTAAACAGTACTGGCAAACATGTTACAGAGTGCATCAAACATGATTTAGACCTTGTTTATGGAAAAGTGTTTATTTCTGTATTTCAAGGTTGCAACTTGCTGAAAATTGTCCACAGTGTTCCTATCATCTAGTTTAAACAGTACTGGCAAAAATGTTTACTTACAGAGTGCATCAAACATGATTTAGACCTTGTTTATGGAAAAGTGTTTATTTCTGTATTTCAAGGTTGCAACTTGCTGAAAATTGTCCACAGTGTTCCTATCATCTAGTTTAAACAGTACTGCAAAAATGTAACTTACAGAGTGCATCAAACATGATTTAGACCTTGTTTATGGAAAAGTGTTTATTTCTGTATTTCAAGGTTGCAACTTGCTGAAAATTGTCCACAGTGTTCCTATCATCTAGTTTAAACAGTACTGCAAAAATGTAACTTACAGAGTGCATCAAACATGAATATAGACCTTGTTTATGGAAAAGTGTTTATTTCTGTATTTCAAGGTTGCAACTTGCTGAAAATTGTCCACAGTGTTCCTATCATCTAGATTAAACAGTACTGGCAAAAATGTTACAGAGTGCATCAAACATGATTTAGACCTTGTTTATGGAAAAGTGTTTATTTCTGTATTTCAAGGTTGCAACTTGCTGAAAATTGTCCACAGTGTTCCTATCATCTAGTTTAAACAGTACTGCAAAAATGTAACTTACAGAGTGCATCAAACATGAATATAGACCTTGTTTATGGAAAAGTGTTTATTTCTGTATTTCAAGGTTGCAACTTGCTGAAAATTGTCCACAGTGTTCCTATCATCTAGTTTAAACAGTACTGCAAAAATGTAACTTACAGAGTGCATCAAACATGATTTAGACCTTGTTTATGGAAAAGTGTTTATTTCTGTATTTCAAGGTTGCAACTTGCTGAAAATTGTCCACAGTGTTCCTATCATCTAGATTAAAGTGTTCCTATCATCTAGATTAAACAGTACTGGCAAACATGTTACAGAGTGCATCAAACATGATTTAGACCTTGTTTATGGAAAAGTGTTTATTTCTGTATTTCAAGGTTGCAACTTGCTGAAAATTGTCCACAGTGTTCCTATCATCTAGTTTAAACAGTACTGCAAAAATGTTACTTTACAGAGTGCATCAAACATGATTTAGACCTTGTTTATGGAAAAGTGTTTATTTCTGTATTTCAAGGTTGCAACTTGCTGAAAATTGTCCACAGTGTTCCTATCATCTAGTTTAAACAGTACTGCAAAAATGTAACTTACAGAGTGCATCAAACATGATTTAGACCTTGTTTATGGAAAAGTGTTTATTTCTGTATTTCAAGGTTGCAACTTGCTGAAAATTGTCCACAGTGTTCCTATCATCTAGTTTAAACAGTACTGCAAAAATGTAACTTACAGAGTGCATCAAACATGATTTAGACCTTGTTTATGGAAAAGTGTTTATTTCTGTATTTCAAGGTTGCAACTTGCTGAAAATTGTCCACAGTGTTCCTATCATCTAGATTAAAGTGTTCCTATCATCTAGATTAAACAGTACTGGCAAACATGTTACAGAGTGCATCAAACATGATTTAGACCTTGTTTATGGAAAAGTGTTTATTTCTGTATTTCAAGGTTGCAACTTGCTGAAAATTGTCCACAGTGTTCCTATCATCTAGTTTAAACACTCTTGCAAAAATGTTTACTTACAGAGTGCATCAAACATGATTTAGACCTTGTTTATGGAAAAGTGTTTATTTCTGTATTTCAAGGTTGCAACTTGATGAAAATTGTCCACAGTGTTCCTATCATCTAGTTTTACTGCAAAAATGTAACTTACAGAGTGCATCAAACATGATTTAGACCTTGTTTATGGAAAAGTGTTTATTTCTGTATTTCAAGGTTGCAACTTGCTGAAAATTGTCCACAGTGTTCCTATCATCTAGATTAAACAGTACTGCAAACATGTTACAGAGTGCATCAAACATGATTTAGACCTTGTTTATGGAAAAGTGTTTATTTCTGTATTTCAAGGTTGCAACTTGCTGAAAATTGTCCACAGTGTTCCTATCATCTAGTTTAAACAGTACTGCAAAAATGTAACTTACAGAGTGCATCAAACATGATTTAGACCTTGTTTATGGAAAAGTGTTTATTTCTGTATTTCAAGGTTGCAACTTGCTGAAAATTGTCCACAGTGTTCCTATCATCTAGTTTAAACAGTACTGCAAAAATGTAACTTACAGAGTGCATCAAACATGAATATAGACCTTGTTTATGGAAAAGTGTTTATTTCTGTATTTCAAGGTTGCAACTTGCTGAAAATTGTCCACAGTGTTCCTATCATCTAGATTAAAATCATCTAGATTAAACAGTACTGGCAAACATGTTACAGAGTGCATCAAACATGATTTAGACCTTGTTTATGGAAAAGTGTTTATTTCTGTATTTCAAGGTTGCAACTTGCTGAAAATTGTCCACAGTGTTCCTATCATCTAGTTTAAACAGTACTGCAAAAATGTAACTTACAGAGTGCATCAAACATGATTTAGACCTTGTTTATGGAAAAGTGTTTATTTCTGTATTTCAAGGTTGCAACTTGCTGAAAATTGTCCACAGTGTTCCTATCATCTAGTTTAAACAGTACTGCAAGTGCAAAAATGTAACTTACAGAGTGCATCAAACATGATTTAGACCTTGTTTATGGAAAAGTGTTTATTTCTGTATTTCAAGGTTGCAACTTGCTGAAAATTGTCCACAGTGTTCCTATCATCTAGTTTAAACAGTACTGCAAAAATGTAACTTACAGAGTGCATCAAACATGATTTAGACCTTGTTTATGGAAAAGTGTTTATTTCTGTATTTCAAGGTTGCAACTTGCTGAAAATTGTCCACAGTGTTCCTATCATCTAGATTTAAACAGTCATCTAGCAAAAATGCAAACATGTTACAGAGTGCATCAAACATGATTTAGACCTTGTTTATGGAAAAGTGTTTATTTCTGTATTTCAAGGTTGCAACTTGCTGAAAATTGTCCACAGTGTTCCTATCATCTAGTTTAAACAGTACTGCAAAAATGTAACTTACAGAGTGCATCAAACATGATTTAGACCTTGTTTATGGAAAAGTGTTTATTTCTGTATTTCAAGGTTGCAACTTGCTGAAAATTGTCCACAGTGTTCCTATCATCAGTGTTCCTATCATCTAGATTAAACAGTACTGGCAAAAATGTTACAGAGTGCATCAAACATGATTTAGACCTTGTTTATGGAAAAGTGTTTATTTCTGTATTTCAAGGTTGCAACTTGCTGAAAATTGTCCACAGTGTTCCTATCATCTAGTTTAAACAGTACTGGCAAAAATGTTTACTTACAGAGTGCATCAAACATGATTTAGACCTTGTTTATGGAAAAGTGTTTATTTCTGTATTTCAAGGTTGCAACTTGCTGAAAATTGTCCACAGTGTTCCTATCATCTAGATTAAACAGTACTGCAAAAATGCAAAAATGTTACAGAGTGCATCAAACATGATTTAGACCTTGTTTATGGAAAAGTGTTTATTTCTGTATTTCAAGGTTGCAACTTGCTGAAAATTGTCCACAGTGTTCCTATCATCTAGTTTAAACAGTACTGCAAAAATGTTACAGAGTGCATCAAACATGATTTAGACCTTGTTTATGGAAAAGTGTTTATTTCTGTATTTCAAGGTTGCAACTTGCTGAAAATTGTCCACAGTGTTCCTATCATCTAGATTAAAGTGTTCCTATCATCTAGATTAAACAGTACTGGCAAACATGTTACAGAGTGCATCAAACATGATTTAGACCTTGTTTATGGAAAAGTGTTTATTTCTGTATTTCAAGGTTGCAACTTGCTGAAAATTGTCCACAGTGTTCCTATCATCTAGTTTAAACAGTACTGCAAAAATGTAACTTACAGAGTGCATCAAACATGATTTAGACCTTGTTTATGGAAAAGTGTTTATTTCTGTATTTCAAGGTTGCAACTTGCTGAAAATTGTCCACAGTGTTCCTATCATCTAGATTAAAGTGTTCCTATCATCTAGATTAAACAGTACTGGCAAACATGTTACAGAGTGCATCAAACATGATTTAGACCTTGTTTATGGAAAAGTGTTTATTTCTGTATTTCAAGGTTGCAACTTGCTGAAAATTGTCCACAGTGTTCCTATCATCTAGTTTAAACAGTACTGCAAAAATGTTAACTTACAGAGTGCATCAAACATGATTTAGACCTTGTTTATGGAAAAGTGTTTATTTCTGTATTTCAAGGTTGCAACTTGCTGAAAATTGTCCACAGTGTTCCTATCATCTAGATTAAACAGTACTGCAAAAAACAGAGTGCATCAAACATGATTTAGACCTTGTTTATGGAAAAGTGTTTATTTCTGTATTTCAAGGTTGCAAGAGTGCATCAAACATGCAAAAATTTAGACCTTGTTTATGGAAAAGTGTTTATTTCTGTATTTCAAGGTTGCAACTTGCTGAAAATTGTCCACAGTGTTCCTATCATCTAGATTAAAATCATCTAGATTAAACAGTACTGGCAAAAATGTTACAGAGTGCATCAAACATGATTTAGACCTTGTTTATGGAAAAGTGTTTATTTCTGTATTTCAAGGTTGCAACTTGCTGAAAATTGTCCACAGTGTTCCTATCATCTAGTTTAAACAGTACTGCAAAAATGTAACTTACAGAGTGCATCAAACATGAATATAGACCTTGTTTATGGAAAAGTGTTTATTTCTGTATTTCAAGGTTGCAACTTGCTGAAAATTGTCCACAGTGTTCATCTAGATTAAAGTGTTCTATCATCTAGATTAAACAGTACTGGCAAACATGTTACAGAGTGCATCAAACATGATTTAGACCTTGTTTATGGAAAAGTGTTTATTTCTGTATTTCAAGGTTGCAACTTGCTGAAAATTGTCCACAGTGTTCCTATCATCTAGTTTAAACAGTACTGCAAAAATGTAACTTACAGAGTGCATCAAACATGATTTAGACCTTGTTTATGGAAAAGTGTTTATTTCTGTATTTCAAGGTTGCAACTTGCTGAAAATTGTCCACAGTGTTCCTATCATCTAGATTAAACAGTACTGCAAAAATGTTACAGAGTGCATCAAACATGATTTAGACCTTGTTTATGGAAAAGTGTTTATTTCTGTATTTCAAGGTTGCAACTTGCTGAAAATTGTCCACAGTGTTCCTATCATCTAGTTTAAACAGTACTGCAAAAATGTAACTTACAGAGTGCATCAAACATGATTTAGACCTTGTTTATGGAAAAGTGTTTATTTCTGTATTTCAAGGTTGCAACTTGCTGAAAATTGTCCACAGTGTTCATCTAGATTAAAGTGTTCCTATCATCTAGATTAAACAGTACTGCAAAAAAATGTGTTACAGAGTGCATCAAACATGATTTAGACCTTGTTTATGGAAAAGTGTTTATTTCTGTATTTCAAGGTTGCAACTTGCTGAAAATTGTCCACAGTGTTCCTATCATCTAGTTTAAACACTCATGCAAAAATTTACTTTACAGAGTGCATCAAACATGATTTAGACCTTGTTTATGGAAAAGTGTTTATTTCTGTATTTCAAGGTTGCAACTTGCTGAAAATTGTCCACAGTGTTCCTATCATCTAGTTCCTATCATCTAGATTAAACAGTACTGCAAACATGTTACAGAGTGCATCAAACATGATTTAGACCTTGTTTATGGAAAAGTGTTTATTTCTGTATTTCAAGGTTGCAACTTGATGACAATTGTCCACAGTGTTCCTATCATCTAGTTTAAACACTCTTGCAAAAAGGTTACTTTACAGAGTGCATCAAACATGAATATAGACCTTGTTTATGGAAAAGTGTTTATTTCTGTATTTCAAGGTTGCAACTTGCTGAAAATTGTCCACAGTGTTCCTATCATCTAGATTAAAGTGTTCCTATCATCTAGATTAAACAGTACTGGCAAACATGTTACAGAGTGCATCAAACATGATTTAGACCTTGTTTATGGAAAAGTGTTTATTTCTGTATTTCAAGGTTGCAACTTGCTGAAAATTGTCCACAGTGTTCCTATCATCTAGTTTAAACAGTACTGCAAAAATGTAACTTACAGAGTGCATCAAACATGATTTAGACCTTGTTTATGGAAAAGTGTTTATTTCTGTATTTCAAGGTTGCAACTTGCTGAAAATTGTCCACAGTGTTCCTATCATCTAGATTAAACAGTACTGGCAAACATGTTACAGAGTGCATCAAACATGATTTAGACCTTGTTTATGGAAAAGTGTTTATTTCTGTATTTCAAGGTTGCAACTTGCTGAAAATTGTCCACAGTGTTCCTATCATCTAGTTTAAACAGTACTGCAAAAATGTTTACTTACAGAGTGCATCAAACATGATTTAGACCTTGTTTATGGAAAAGTGTTTATTTCTGTATTTCAAGGTTGCAACTTGCTGAAAATTGTCCACAGTGTTCCTATCATCTAGATTAAACAGTACTGCAAAAATGTTACAGAGTGCATCAAACATGATTTAGACCTTGTTTATGGAAAAGTGTTTATTTCTGTATTTCAAGGTTGCAACTTGCTGAAAATTGTCCACAGTGTTCCTATCATCTAGATTAAACAGTCATCTAGATTAAAAAACTGGCAAACATGTTACAGAGTGCATCAAACATGATTTAGACCTTGTTTATGGAAAAGTGTTTATTTCTGTATTTCAAGGTTGCAACTTGCTGAAAATTGTCCACAGTGTTCCTATCATCTAGTTTAAACAGTACTGGCAAAAATGTTTACTTACAGAGTGCATCAAACATGATTTAGACCTTGTTTATGGAAAAGTGTTTATTTCTGTATTTCAAGGTTGCAACTTGCTGAAAATTGTCCACAGTGTTCCTATCATCTAGATTAAACAGTACTGCAAAAATGTTACAGAGTGCATCAAACATGATTTAGACCTTGTTTATGGAAAAGTGTTTATTTCTGTATTTCAAGGTTGCAACTTGCTGAAAATTGTCCACAGTGTTCCTATCATCTAGTTTAAACACTCATGCAAAAATTTTACTTTACAGAGTGCATCAAACATGATTTAGACCTTGTTTATGGAAAAGTGTTTATTTCTGTATTTCAAGGTTGCAACTTGCTGAAAATTGTCCACAGTGTTCCTATCAT